>NW_024037202.1:0-104000 GCF_015832195.1 Motacilla alba alba | reverse complement strand
GCCCTCGGCCCTTTGGGGCCATAACACTGCAGGATTTCCACGAATCTGAAGATGCCGCCCAGGGACAAGCTGCCACCTGTGCCAACACGGGCTGCTTTGAGAGTGCCCATGGAGCTCAACAAACTGAGACCAGGAATGTGGGGTGCTGAGTTTTTTTCTTTGGCAGAAGCCTTTGTCAGTACCAGGTGGGCCCTCGGCCCGTTGGGGCTGTCTGGCTGGGGGATATCCGCGAATTTGAAGATGCCGCCCAGGGACAAGCTTCCACCTGTGCCAACTCGGGCTGCTTTGAGAGTGCCCATAGAACTCTGCAAACTGAGACCAGGAACGTGTGTTGGCCAATTTTGTTTCCCTGGGCAGAAGCCTTTGTCAGTACCAGGTAGGCCCACGGCCCTTTGGGGCCAGCTTCCTTCTGGATTTCCACGAATATCAAGATGCCGCCCAGGGACAAGCTGCCACCTGTGCCAACTGGGGCTGCTCTGAGAGTGCCCATGGAGCTCTGCAAACTGAGACCAGGAACGTGGGTTGGTGAGTTTTGTTTTCCGGGGCAGAAGCCTTTGTCTGTACCAGGTATGCCCATGGGCCTTCGGAGCCAGCTTGCTACTGGATTTCCACGAATCTGAAGATGCCGCCCAGGGACAAGCTGCCACCTGTGCCAACGCGGGCTGCTTTGAGAGTGCCCATGGAGCTCTGCAAACTGAGACCAGGAACGTGTGGTGGTGAGTTTAGTTTTCCGGGCAAGAAGCCTTTCTCAATACCAGGTGGGCCCTCGGACTTCGGGTCCGGCTGCCTGCTGGATTTCCGCGAATCTGAAGATGCCGCCCAGGGACAAGCTGCCCCCAGTGCCTACTCAGGCTGCTTTGCGAGTGCCCATGGAGCTCTGCAAACTGAGACCAGGAACATTGGTGGTAGTTCTGTTTTCCGGGGCAGAGCCCTTTGTCAGTACCAGGTGGGCCCTCGGCCCTTAGGGGCCATAAGCGTGCAGGATTTCCACGAATATCAAGATGCCGCCCAGGGACAAGATGCCACCTGTGCCAACTCGCGCTGCTTTGAGAGTGCCCATGGAGCTCTGCAAACTGAGACCAGGAACGTGGGTTGGTGAGTTTTGTTTTCCGGGGCAGAAGCCTTTATCAGTACCAGGTAGGCCCATGGGCTTTCGGAGCCAGCTTGCTACTGGATTTCCACGAATCGGAAGATGCCGCCCAGGGACAAGCTGCCACCTGTGCCAACGCGGGCTGCTTTGAGAGTGCCCATGGAGCTCTGCAAACTGAGACCAGGAACGTGGGTTGGTGAGTTTTGTTTTCCGGGGCAGAAGCCTTTATCAGTACCAGGTAGGCCCATGGGCTTTCGGAGCCAGCTTGCTACTGGATTTCCACGAATCGGAAGATGCCGCCCAGGGACAAGCTGCCACCTGTGCCAACGCGGGCTGCTTTGAGAGTGCCCATGGAGCTCTGCTAACTGAGACCAGGAACATCGGGATGTGGGCTTTATTTCCCCGGGCAGAAGCATTTGTAAGTACCAGGAAGGCCCTTGGCCCTTCAGGGCCAGCTGCTCGTGGGATTTCCGCGAATCTGAAGATGCTGCCCAGGGACAAGCTGCCACCAGTGCCTACTCGGGCTGCTTTGAGAGTGCCCATGGAGCTCTGCAAACTGAGAGCAGGAATGAGGGGTGCTGAGTTTTGTTTTCCGGGGCAGAAGCTTTGTCAGTAGAAGGTAGGCCCATGGACCTCAGGGGCCGGCTGCCTGCTGGATGTTCGCAAATGTCAAGATTCCGCCCAGGGACAAGCTGCCACCTGTGCCAACTCGCGCTGCTTAGAGAGTGCCCATGGAGCTCTGCAAACTGAGACCACGACCCTGGGGTGCTGAGTTTTGTTTCCAGGGGTAGAAATATTTACAGTACCAGGTAAGCCCTTGGTCCTTCGGTGCCGGCTGCCTGCAGGATTTCCATGAATAACAAGATGCCGCCCAGGGACAAACTGCCACCAGTGCGTACTCGGGCTGCTTTGAGAGTGCCCATGGAGCTCTGCAAACTGAGACCAGGAACGTGGGAAGAGAGGATTTTTTTTCCTAGGCAGAAGCGTTTCTCAGTACCAGGTAGGCCCTCGGCCTTAAGGGCCGGCTGCATACTGACACCAGGAAGGTGGGGTGGTGAGTTTTGCTTCTTTGGGCAGAAGCCTTTGTCAGTACCAGGTAGGCCCTTGTTCCTTAGGGGCCATAAGCCTGCTGCATTTCCACGAATCTGAAGATGCCGCCCATGGACAAGCTGCCAGCTGTGCCAACTCGAGCTGCTTTGAGAGTGCCCATGGAGCTCTGCAAACTGAGACCAGGAACGTGGGCTGGTGGGTTTTGTTTCCCTGGGCAGAAGCCTTTCTCAGTACCAGATAGGCCCTCGGCCCTTCGGGGCTGTCTGCCTAGGGGATATCCAGGAATTGGAACAAGCTGCCACCTGTGCACACTCGGGATGCTTTGCGTGTGCCCATGGAGCTCTGCAAACTGAGACCAGGAACGGTGGGGTGGTGAGTTTTCTTTTCCGGGGCAGAAGCCTTTGTCTGTAGCAGGTAGACCCTCAGTATTTATGGGGGGCTGCCGGCTGGATTTCCGCCAATATCAAGATGCCTCCCAGGGACAAGCTGCCACCTGTGCCAACTCGTGCTGCTTTGAGAGTGCCCATGGGCCACTGCAATTTGAGACCATGAACGTGGCGTGGTGGGTTTTATTTCCTTGGGCAGAAGCATTTCCCAGTACCAGGGAGGACCTTGGCCCTTCGGGGCCGGCTGCTCGCTGGATTGCCACGAATAACAAGATGCCGCCGAGGGACAAACTTCCACCTGTGCCAACTCGTGCTGCTTTGAGAGTGCCCATGGAGCTCTGGAAACTGAGACCAGGAACGTGGGGTGGTGAGTTTTGTTTCCCGGGCAGAAGACTTTGTCCATACCAGGCAGTCCCTCGGCCCTTAGGGGCTGGTTTGGCAGCTGGATTTCCGCGAATCTGAAGATGCCGCCCAGGGACAAGCTGCCACCTGTGCCAACTCGGGCTGCTTTGAGAGTGCCCATGGAGCTCTGCAAACTGAGACCAGGAATGAGGGGTGCTGAGTTTTGTTTTCCGGGGCAGAAGCTTTGTCAGTACCAGGTAGGCCCACGGCCCTCAAGGGCCGGCTGCCCGCTGGATGTCCGCAAATGTCAAGATTCCGCACAGGGACAAGCTGCCATCTGTGGCAACTCGCACTGCTTTGAGAGTGCCCATGGAGATCTGCAAACTGAGACCAGGAATGTGGGGTGATGAGTTTTGTTTCAAGGTGTAGAAACATTTACAGTTCCAGGTAAGCCCTTGGTCCTTCGGTGCCGGCTGCCTGCTGGATTTCCACGAATCTGAAGATGCCGCCCAGGGACAAGCTGCCACCTCTGCGTACTCGGGCTGCTTTGAGAGTGCCCATGGAGCTCTGCAAACTGCGACCAGGAATGTGGGAAGAGAGGTTCTTTTGTCCTAGGCAGAAGCCTTTGTCAGTACCAGGTAGGCCCTCGGCCTTGAGGGCCAGCTTCCTTCCGGATTTCCGCGAACCTGAGGATGCCGCCCAGGGACAACCTGCCACCCATGCCAACGCGGGCTGCTTTGAGAGTGCCCATGGAGCTCTGAAAACTGAAACCAGGAACATGGGTAATAGTTTTGTTTTCCGGGGCAGAAGCCTTTGTCAGTACCTAGTAGGCCCTCGGCCATTCGGGGCCGGCAGCCTACTGGATTTGCCCAAATATCAAGATGCCGCCCAGGGACAAGCAGCCTCCCGCGCCAACTCGGACTGCTTTGAGAGTGCCCGTGGAGCTCTGCAAACTGAGACCAGGAACGTGGGCTGGTGGGTTATGTCTCCTTGGGCAGAAGCATTTGCACTACTAGCTAGGCCCTTGGCCCTTTGAGTCCTGCTGCTTTCTGGATTTCCAAGAATCACAAGATGCCGCCAAGGGACAAGCTGCCACCTGTGCCAACTCGGGCTGCTTTGAGAGTGCCCATGGAGCTCTGCTAACTGAGACCAGGAACGTTGGGTGGTGGGTTTTGTTTCCGGGGGCAGAAGCATTTGCAGTACCAAGTAGGCCCTCGTCCCATGGCGGCTGGCTGTCCGCTGGATTTCCACGAATATCAAGATGCCGCCCAGGGACAAGCTGCCACCTGTGCCAACTCGGGCTGCTTTGAGAGTGCCCATGGATCTCTACAAACAGAGACCAAGAACGTGGGGTGCTGAGTTTTGTTTTCCTGGGCAGAAGCCTTTGTCAGTACCAGGTAGGGCCTTCTACCTCAGGGGCAGGCTGGCAGCAGGATTTCCACGAATATCAAGATGCCGCCCAGGGACAAGCTGCCACCTGTGCCAACTCGGGCTGGTTTGAGAGTGCCCATGGAGCTCTGCAAACTGAGACCTGGAACGTGGGGTGGTGGGTTTTGTTTCCCCGGGCAGAAGCCTTTGTCAGTACCAGGTCAGGCCTTGGCCCTTTGGGGCGGCTGCTCGCTGGATTTCCGCGAATATCAAGATGCCGCCCAGGGACAAGCTGCCACCTGTGCCAACTCGGGCTGCTTTGAGAGTGCCCACGGAGCTCTGCAAACTGAGACCAGAAACGTGGGGTGCTGGGTTTTGTTTTCCCGGGCAGAAGCCTTTGTCAGTACCAGGTCGGCCCTTGGCCCTTGGGGTCCGGCTGCCTGCAGGATTTCCACAAATATCAAGATGCCGCCCAGGGACAAGCTGCCACCTGTGCCAACTCGTGCAGCTTTGAGATTGCCCATGGAGCTCTGCAAACAGAGACCAGGAACGTGGGTTGGTGAGTTTTGTTTTCCGGGGCAGAAGCCTTTGTCAGTACCAGGTAGGCCCTTGGTCCTTCAGGGCCAGCTGCTTGTGGGATTTCCGCGAATCTGAAGATGCCGCCCAGGGACAAGCTGCCACCTGTGCCTACTCGGGCTGCTTTGAGAGTGGCAATGGATCTCTGCAGACTGAGACCAGGAACGAGGGCTGGTGGGTTTTGTTTCCCTGGGCAGAAGCTTTGGTCAGTACTATGTAGGCCCCTTTTCCTTATGGTTAGGCTGCTTGCTGGATTTCTACGAATATCAAGATTCCGCCCAGGGACAAGCTGGCACCTGTGCCAACTCGGGTTGCTTTGAGAGTGCCCATCGATCTCTGCAGACTGAGATCAGGAATGTGGGGCTATGGGATTTCTTTCCCCTAGCAGAAGCATTTGCAGTACCAGGTAGGCCCTCGGCCCATCGCGGCTGGTTGTCCGCTGGATTTCCACTAAGATCAAGATGCCGCCCAACAACAAGCTGCCACCTGTGCCAACTCGGGCTGCTTTGAGAGTGCCCATGGATCTCTTCAAACTGAGACCATGAACATGGGCTGGTGGGTTTTGTTTCCCTAGGATGAAGCCATTGTCCATACCAGGTAGACCCTCGGCCTTTTGTGGCCGTCTGCCTGCTGGATTTCCACGAATATCGAGATGCCACGCAGGGACAAGCTTCCACCTGTGCCAACTCGAGCAGCTTTGAGCGTGCCCATGGCGCTCTGCAAACTCATACCAGGAACGTGGGGTGGTGGGTTTTGTTTTCCCAGGCATAAGCCTTTGTCAGTACCAGGTAGGGCCTTGTTCCCCAGGGGCAGTCTGCCTGCTGGATTTCCACGAATATCAGGATGCCGCCCAGGGACAAGCTGCCACCTGTGCCAACTTGCGCTGATTTGAGAGTGCCCATGGAGCTCTGCAAGTTCAGACAAGGAACGTGGGCTGGTGGGTTTTGTTTCCCTGGGCAGAAGCATTTGCAATACCAAATAGGCCCTCGTCCCATCGCGGCCGGTTGTCCGCTGGATTCCCACGAAGATCAAGGTGCCGCCCAGGGACAAGCTGCCACCTGTGCCAACTCGGGCTGCTTTGAGAGTGCCCATGGATCTCTGCAAACTGAGACCAGGAACGTGGGGGGCTGAGTTTTGTTTTCCGGGGCAGAAGCCTTTGTCAGTACCAGGTAGGGCCTTGTTCCTCAGGGGCCGGCTGCTTGCTGGATTTCCACGAATATCAAGATGCCACCCAGGGACAAGCTGCCACCCGTGCCAACTCAGGCTGCTTTGAGAGTGCCCATGGATCTCTGCAAACTGAGACCAGGAATGTGGGGTGGTGGGTTTTGTTTCCCTAGAACGAAGCCATTGTCAATACCAGGTAGGCCCTCGGCCTTTTGTGGCCGGCTGCTTGCTGGATTTCCACGAAGCTGAAGATGCCGCCCAGGGCAAAGCTGCAACCCGCACCAACTCGGGCTACTTTGAGAGTGCCCATGGATCTCTGCAAACTGAGACCAGGAATGTGGGGTGGTGTTGTTTCCCCAGGCAGAAGCATTTGCAATACCTGGTAGGCCCTCGGCCCATCGCAGCCGGTGGTCCGCTGGATTTCCACCAAGATCAAGGTGCCGCACAAGGACAAGCTGCCACCTGTGCCAACTCGGGCTGCTTTGAGTGTGCCCATGGATCTCTGCAGACCGAGACCAGGAACGTGGGCTGGTGGGTTTTGTTTCCCTGGGCAGAAGCCTTTGTCAGTACCTGGTCGGGCCCTGTTCCTCAGGGGCAGGCTGCCTGCTGGATTTCCATGAATATCAAGGTGCCGCCCAGGGACAAGGTGCCACCTGTGCCAACACGGGCTGCTTTTAGAGTGCCCATGAAGCTCTGCAAACTGAGACCAGGAACGTGGGGTGGTGGCTTTTGTTTCCCCGGGCAGAAGCCTTTGTCAGTACCAGGTAGGGCCTTGTTCCTCAGGGGCAGGCTGCCGGCTTGGTTTCCTTGAATGTCAAGATTCCGCCCAGGGACAAGCTGCCTCCTGTGCCAACTCGCGCTGCTTTGAGAGTGCCCATGGATCTCTGCAAACTGAGACCACGACCGTGGGTTGCACAGTTTTGTTTCCAGGAGTAGAAATATTTACAGTACCAGGTAGGCCCTTGGTTCTTCGGTGCCGGCTGCTTGCTGGATTTCCACGAATATCAAGATGCCGCCCAGGGACAAGCTACCACCTGGGCAAACACGGGCAGCTTTGAGAGTGCCCATCGTTCTCTGCAAACTGAGACCAGGAACATGGGAAGAGCGGTTTTTTTTCCTAGGCAGAAGCGTTTCTCAGTACCAGGTAGGCCCTCGGCCTTAAGGGCCGGCTGCAAACTGGATTTCCGTGAATCTGAAGATGCCCCCCAGGGACAAGCTGCCACCTGTGCCAACTCGGGCTGCTTTGAGAGTGCCCATGGAGATCTGGAAACTGAGGCCAGGAACATTGGTGGTAGTTCTGTTTTCCCAGGCAGAAGCCCTTGCCAGTAACAGGTGGGCCCTCGGCCCTTAGGGGCCATAAGCCGTCAGGATTTCCACGAATATCAAGGTGCCGCCCAGGGACAAGCTGCCACCTGTGCCAACTCAGGCTGCTTTGAGAGTGCCCATGGAGGTCTGCAAACTTAGACCAGGAACGTGGGGTGGTGAGTTTTGTTTTCCGGGGCAGAAGCTTTGTCAGTAGAAGGTAGTCCCATGGACCTCAGGGGCCGGCTGCCTGCTGGATGTACGGAAATGTCAAGATTCCGCCCAGGGACAAGCTGCCACCTGTGACAACTCGGGCTGTTTTGAGAGTGCCCATGGAGCTCTGCAAACTGAGACCACGACCCTGGGGTGCTGAGTTTTGTTTCCAGGGGTAGAAATATTTACAGTACCAGGTAAGCCCTTGGTCCTTCGGTGCCGGCTGCCTGCAGGATTTCCATGAATAACAAGATGCCGCCCAGGGACAAACTGCCACCAGTGCGTACTCGGGCTGCTTTGAGAGTGCCCATGGAGCTCTGCAAACTGAGACCAGGAACGTGGGAAGAGAGGATTTTTTTTCCTAGGCAGAAGCGTTTCTCAGTACCAGGTAGTCCCTCGGCCTTAAGGGCAGGCTGCAAACTGGATTTCCGCAAATATCGAGATGCCCCCCAGGGACAAGCTGCCACCTGTGCCAACTCGGGCTGTTTTGAGAGTGCCCATGGAGCTCTGCAAACTGAGACCAGGAACATGGGTGGTAGTTCTGTTTACTGAAGCAGAAGCCTTTGTCAGTACCAGGTGGGCCCTCGGAACTTAGGGGCCATAACCCTGCAGGATTTGCACGAATATCAAGATGCCGCCCAGGGACAAGCTGCCACCTGTGCCAACTCGGGCCGCTTTGAGAGTGCCAATGGAGCTCTGCAAAGTGAGACCAGGAATGTGGGGTGCTGAGTTTTTTTCTTTGGGCAGAAGCCTTTGTCAGTACCAGGTGGGCCCTCGGCCCTTTGGGGCCATAACACTGCAGGATTTGCACGAATCTGAAGATGCCACCCAGGGACAAGCTGCCACCTGTGCCAACACAGGCTGCTTTGAGAGTGCCCATGGAGCTCAACAAACTGAGACCAGGAATGTGGGGTGCTGAGTTTTTTTCTTTGGCAGAAGCCTTTGTCAGTACCAGGTGGGCCCTCGGCCCGTTGGGGCTGTCTGGCTGGGGGATATCCGCGAATTTGAAGATGCCGCCCAGGGACAAGCTTCCACCTGTGCCAACTCGGGCTGCTTTGAGAGTGCCCATAGAACTCTGCAAACTGAGACCAGGAACGTGTGTTGGCCAATTTTGTTTCCCTGGGCAGAAGCCTTTGTCAGTACCAGGTAGGCCCACGGCCCTTTGGGGCCAGCTTCCTTCTGGATTTCCACGAATATCAAGATGCCGCCCAGGGACAAGCTGCCACCTGTGCCAACTGGGGCTGCTCTGAGAGTGCCCATGGAGCTCTGCAAACTGAGACCAGGAACGTGGGTTGGTGAGTTTTGTTTTCCGGGGCAGAAGCCTTTGTCTGTACCAGGTAGGCCCATGGGCCTTCGGAGCCAGCTTGCTACTGGATTTCCACGAATATCAAGATGCCGCCCAGGGACAAGCTGCCACCTGTGCCAACTGGGGCTGCTCTGAGAGTGCCCATGGAGCTCTGCAAACTGAGACCAGGAACGTGGGTTGGTGAGTTTTGTTTTCCGGGGCAGAAGCCTTTGTCTGTACCAGGTAGGCCCATGGGCCTTCGGAGCCAGCTTGCTACTGGATTTCCACGAATCTGAAGATGCCGCCCAGGGACAAGCTGCCACCTGTGCCAACGCGGGCTGCTTTGAGAGTGCCCATGGAGCTCTGCAAACTGAGACCAGGAACGTGTGGTGGTGAGTTTAGTTTTCCGGGCAAGAAGCCTTTCTCAATACCAGGTGGGCCCTCGGACTTCGGGTCCGGCTGCCTGCTGGATTTCCGCGAATCTGAAGATGCCGCCCAGGGACAAGCTGCCCCCAGTGCCTACTCAGGCTGCTTTGCGAGTGCCCATGGAGCTCTGCAAACTGAGACCAGGAACATTGGTGGTAGTTCTGTTTTCCGGGGCAGAGCCCTTTGTCAGTACCAGGTGGGCCCTCGGCCCTTAGGGGCCATAAGCGTGCAGGATTTCCACGAATATCAAGATGCCGCCCAGGGACAAGCTGCCACCTGTGCCAACTCGCGCTGCTTTGAGAGTGCCCATGGAGCTCTGCAAACTGAGACCAGGAACGTGGGTTGGTGAGTTTTGTTTTCCGGGGCAGAAGCCTTTATCAGTACCAGGTAGGCCCATGGGATTTCGGAGCCAGCTTGCTACTGGATTTCCACGAATCGGAAGATGCCGCCCAGGGACAAGCTGCCACCTGTGCCAACGCGGGCTGCTTTGAGAGTGCCCATGGAGCTCTGCTAACTGAGACCAGGAACATCGGGATGTGGGCTTTATTTCCCCGGGCAGAAGCATTTGTAAGTACCAGGAAGGCCCTTGGCCCTTCAGGGCCAGCTGCTCGTGGGATTTCCGCGAATCTGAAGATGCTGCCCAGGGACAAGCTGCCACCAGTGCCTACTCGGGCTGCTTTGAGAGTGCCCATGGAGCTCTGCAAACTGAGAGCAGGAATGAGGGGTGCTGAGTTTTGTTTTCCGGGGCAGAAGCTTTGTCAGTAGAAGGTAGGCCCATGGACCTCAGGGGCCGGCTGCCTGCTGGATGTTCGCAAATGTCAAGATTCCGCCCAGGGACAAGCTGCCACCTGTGCCAACTCGCGCTGCTTAGAGAGTGCCCATGGAGCTCTGCAAACTGAGACCACGACCCTGGGGTGCTGAGTTTTGTTTCCAGGGGTAGAAATATTTACAGTACCAGGTAAGCCCTTGGTCCTTCGGTGCCGGCTGCCTGCAGGATTTCCATGAATAACAAGATGCCGCCCAGGGACAAACTGCCACCAGTGCGTACTCGGGCTGCTTTGAGAGTGCCCATGGAGCTCTGCAAACTGAGACCAGGAACGTGGGAAGAGAGGATTTTTTTTCCTAGGCAGAAGCGTTTCTCAGTACCAGGTAGTCCCTCGGCCTTAAGGGCCGGCTGCAAACTGACACCAGGAAGGTGGGGTGGTGAGTTTTGCTTCTTTGGGCAGAAGCCTTTGTCAGTACCAGGTAGGCCCTTGTTCCTTAGGGGCCATAAGCCTGCTGCATTTCCACGAATCTGAAGATGCCGCCCATGGACAAGCTGCCAGCTGTGCCAACTCGAGCTGCTTTGAGAGTGCCCATGGAGCTCTGCTAACTGAGACCAGGAACGTTGGGTGGTGGGTTTTGTTTCCGGGGGCAGAAGCATTTGCATTACCAAGTAGGCCCTCGTCCCATGGCGGCTGGCTGTCCGCTGGATTTCCACGAATCGGAAGATGCCGCCCAGGGACAAGCTGCCACCTGTGCCAACTCGGGCTGCTTTGAGATTGCCCATGGAGCTCTGCAAACTGAGACCAGGAACGTGGGTTGGTGAGTTTTGTTTTCCGGGGCAGAAGCCTTTATCAGTACCAGGTAGGCCCATGGGATTTCGGAGCCAGCTTGCTACTGGATTTCCACGAATCGGAAGATGCCGCCCAGGGACAAGCTGCCACCTGTGCCAACGCGGGCTGCTTTGAGAGTGCCCATGGAGCTCTGCTAACTGAGACCAGGAACATCGGGATGTGGGCTTTATTTCCCCGGGCAGAAGCATTTGTAAGTACCAGGAAGGCCCTTGGCCCTTCAGGGCCAGCTGCTCGTGGGATTTCCGCGAATCTGAAGATGCTGCCCAGGGACAAGCTGCCACCAGTGCCTACTCGGGCTGCTTTGAGAGTGCCCATGGAGCTCTGCAAACTGAGAGCAGGAATGAGGGGTGCTGAGTTTTGTTTTCCGGGGCAGAAGCTTTGTCAGTAGAAGGTAGGCCCATGGACCTCAGGGGCCGGCTGCCTGCTGGATGTTCGCAAATGTCAAGATTCCGCCCAGGGACAAGCTGCCACCTGTGCCAACTCGCGCTGCTTAGAGAGTGCCCATGGAGCTCTGCAAACTGAGACCACGACCCTGGGGTGCTGAGTTTTGTTTCCAGGGGTAGAAATATTTACAGTACCAGGTAAGCCCTTGGTCCTTCGGTGCCGGCTGCCTGCAGGATTTCCATGAATAACAAGATGCCGCCCAGGGACAAACTGCCACCAGTGCGTACTCGGGCTGCTTTGAGAGTGCCCATGGAGCTCTGCAAACTGAGACCAGGAACGTGGGAAGAGAGGATTTTTTTTCCTAGGCAGAAGCGTTTCTCAGTACCAGGTAGTCCCTCGGCCTTAAGGGCCGGCTGCAAACTGACACCAGGAAGGTGGGGTGGTGAGTTTTGCTTCTTTGGGCAGAAGCCTTTGTCAGTACCAGGTAGGCCCTTGTTCCTTAGGGGCCATAAGCCTGCTGCATTTCCACGAATCTGAAGATGCCGCCCATGGACAAGCTGCCAGCTGTGCCAACTCGAGCTGCTTTGAGAGTGCCCATGGAGCTCTGCAAACTGAGACCAGGAACGTGGGCTGGTGGGTTTTGTTTCCCTGGGCAGAAGCCTTTCTCAGTACCAGATAGGCCCTCGGCCCTTCGGGGCTGTCTGCCTAGGGGATATCCAGGAATTGGAAAATGCCGCCAAGGGACAAGCTGCCACCTGTGCACACTCGGGATGCTTTGCGTGTGCCCATGGAGCTCTGCAAACTGAGACCAGGAACGGTGGGGTGGTGAGTTTTCTTTTCCGGGGCAGAAGCCTTTGTCTGTAGCAGGTAGACCCTCAGTATTTATGGGGGGCTGCCGGCTGGATTTCCGCCAATATCAAGATGCCTCCCAGGGACAAGCTGCCACCTGTGCCAACTCGTGCTGCTTTGAGAGTGCCCATGGGCCACTGCAATTTGAGACCATGAACGTGGCGTGGTGGGTTTTATTTCCTTGGGCAGAAGCATTTCCCAGTACCAGGGAGGACCTTGGCCCTTCGGGGCCGGCTGCTCGCTGGATTGCCACGAATAACAAGATGCTGCCGAGGGACAAACTTCCACCTGTGCCAACTCGTGCTGCTTTGAGAGTGCCCATGGAGCTCTGCAAACTGAGACCAGGAACGTGGGGTGGTGAGTTTAGTTTTCCCGGGCAGAAGACTTTGTCCATACCAGGCAGTCCCTCGGCCCTTAGGGGCTGGTTTGGCAGCTGGATTTCCGCGAATCTGAAGATGCCGCCCAGGGACAAGCTGCCACCTGTGCCAACTCGGGCTGCTTTGAGAGTGCCCATGGAGCTCTGCAAACTGAGACCAGGAATGAGGGGTGCTGAGTTTTGTTTTCCGGGGCAGAAGCTTTGTCAGTACCAGGTAGGCCCACGGCCCTCAAGGGCCGGCTGCCCGCTGGATGTCCGCAAATGTCAAGATTCCGCACAGGGACAAGCTGCCATCTGTGGCAACTCGCACTGCTTTGAGAGTGCCCATGGAGATCTGCAAACTGAGACCAGGAATGTGGGGTGATGAGTTTTGTTTCAAGGTGTACAAACATTTACAGTTCCAGGTAAGCCCTTGGTCCTTCGGTGCCGGCTGCCTGCTGGATTTCCACGAATCTGAAGATGCCGCCCAGGGACAAGCTGCCACCTGTGCGTACTCGGGCTGCTTTGAGAGTGCCCATGGAGCTCTGCAAACTGCGACCAGGAATGTGGGAAGAGAGGTTCTTTTGTCCTAGGCAGAAGCCTTTGTCAGTACCAGGTAGGCCCTCGGCCTTGAGGGCCAGCTTCCTTCCGGATTTCCGCGAATCTGAGGATGCCGCCCAGGGACAACCTGCCACCCATGCCAACGCGGGCTGCTTTGAGAGTGCCCATGGAGCTCTGAAAACTGAAACCAGGAACATGGGTAATAGTTTTGTTTTCCGGGGCAGAAGCCTTTGTCAGTACCTAGTAGGCCCTCGGCCATTCGGGGCCGGCAGCCTACTGGATTTGCACAAATATCAAGATGCCGCCCAGGGACAAGCAGCCTCCCGCGCCAACTCGGACTGCTTTGAGAGTGCCCGTGGAGCTCTGCAAACTGAGACCAGGAACGTGGGCTGGTGGGTTATGTCTCCTTGGGCAGAAGCATTTGCACTACTAGCTAGGCCCTTGGCCCTTTGAGTCCTGCTGCTTTCTGGATTTCCAAGAATCACAAGATGCCGCCCAGGGACAAGCTGCCACCTGTGCCAACTCGGGCTGCTTTGAGAGTGCCCATGGAGCTCTGCTAACTGAGACCAGGAACGTTGGGTGGTGGGTTTTGTTTCCGGGAGCAGAAGCATTTGCAGTACCAGGTAGGCCCTCGTCCCATGGCGGCTGGCTGTCCGCTGGATTTCCACGAATATCAAGATGCCGCCCAGGGACAAGCTGCCACCTGTGCCAACTCGGGCTGCTTTGAGAGTGCCCATGGATCTCTACAAACAGAGACCAAGAACGTGGGGTGCTGAGTTTTGTTTTCCTGGGCAGAAGCCTTTGTCAGTACCAGGTAGGGCCTTCTACCTCAGGGGCAGGCTGGCAGCAGGATTTCCACGAATATCAAGATGCCGCCCAGGGACAAGCTGCCTCCCACGCCAGCTCGCGCTGCTTTGAGAGTGCCCATGGAGCTCTGCAAACTGAGAGCAGGAACGTGGGCTGGTGGGTTTTGTTTCCCTTGGACGAAGCCATTGTCAATACCAGGTAGGCCTACTGCCATTTGTGGCCGGCTGCCTCCTGGATTTCCACGAATATGAAAGTGCCGCCCAGGGACAAGCTGCCACCTGTTCCAACTCGGGCTGCTTTGAGAGTGCCCATGGAGCTCTGCAAACTGAGACCAGGAACGTGGGCAGGTGGGTTTTGTTTCTGCGGGGAGAAGCCTTTGTCAGTACTAGGTAGGCCCCTGTTCCTTAGGGTTAGGCTGCTGGCCGGATTTCCACGAATATCAAGACGCCGCCCAGGGACAAGCTGCCTCCCGTGCCAACTCGGGCTGCTTTGAGAGTGCCCATGGAGCTCTGCAAACTGAGACCCGGAACGTGGGCTGCTGGGTTTTGTCTCCGTGGGCAGAAGCCTTTTTCAGTACTAGGTACGCCAATGTTCCTTAGGGTTAGGCTGCTTCCTTCTGGATTTCCACGAATATCAAGATGCCGCCCAGGGACAAGCTGCCTCCCATGCCAACTCGGGCTGCTTTGAGAGTGCCCAAGGATCTCGGCTAACTGAGACCAGGAACGTGGGGTGGTGGGTTTTGTCTCCTTGGGCAGAAGCATTTGCAGTACCAGGTAGGCCCTCGGCTCTTTGGGGCCTGCTGCCTGCTGGATATCCACGAATATCAAGATGCCGGCCAGGGACAAGCTGCCATCTGTGCCAACTCGGGCTGCTTTGAGAATGCCCATGGAGCTCTGCAAACTGGGACCAGGAACGTTGGGTGGTGGGTTTTGTTTCTGCGGGCAGAAGCCTTTGTCAGTACTAGGTAGGCCCCTGTTCCTTAGGGTTAGGCTGCTTGCTGGATTTCCACGAATATCAAGATGCCGCCCAGGGACAAGCTGCCACCTGTGGCAACTCGGGCTGCTTTGAGAGTGCCCATGGAGCTCTGCAAACTGAGACCCGGAACATGGGCTGGTGGGTTTTGTCTCTTTGGGCAGAAGCATTTGCCCTACTATCTAGGTATTCGGCCCTTTGGGGCCTGCTGCCTGCTGGATTTCCACGAATATCAAGATGCCGCCCAGGGACAAGATGCCACCTGTGCCAACTGGGGCTGCTTTGAGAGTGCCCATGGAGCTCTGCAAAGGGAGACCAGGAACGTGGGTTGGTGAGTTTTGTTTTCCGGGGCAGAAGCCTTTATCAGTACCAGGTAGGCCCATGGGCTTTCGGAGCCAGCTTGCTACTGGATTTCCACGAATCGGAAGATGCCGCCCAGGGACAAGCTGCCACCTGTGCCAACGCGGGCTGCTTTGAGAGTGCCCATGGAGCTCTGCTAACTGAGACCAGGAACATCGGGATGTGGGCTTTATTTCCCCGGGCAGAAGCATTTGTCAGTACCAGGAAGGCCCTTGGCCCTTCAGGGCCAGCTGCTCGTGGGATTTCCGCGAATCTGAAGATGCCGCCCATGGACAAGCTGCCACCAGTGCCTACTTGGGCTGCTTTGAGAGTGCCCATGGAGATCTGCAAACTGAGAGCAGGAATGAGGGGTGCTGAGTTTTGTTTTCCGGGGCAGAAGCTTTGTCAGTAGAAGGTATGCCCATGGACCCCAGGGGCCGGCTGCCTGCTGGATGTTCGCAAATGTCAAGATTCCGTCCAGGGACAAGCTGCCACCTGTGCCAACTCGAGCTTCTTAGAGAGTGCCCATGGAGCTCTGCAAACTGAGACCACGACCGTGGGGTGGTGGGTTTTGTTTTCCGCTGGCAGAAGCCTTTGTCAGTACCCAGTAGGCCCTTAGCGGCCATTCGCGGCCGGCAGCCTTCTGGATTTCCACGAATATCAAGGTGCCGCCCACGGACAAGCTGCCACCTGTGCCATCTCAGGCTGCTTTAAGAGTGCCCATGGAGCTCTGCAAACTGAGACCAAGAACATTTGGTGGTGGGTTTTGTTTCCGCGGGTAGAAGCATTTGCAGTACCAGGTCGGCCCTCGTCCCATCGCGGCCGGCTGTCCGCTGGATTTCCACGAATATCAAGGTGCCGCCCAGGGACAAGCTGCCACCTGTGCCAACTCGGGCTGCTTTGAGAGTGCCCACGGAGCTCTGCAAACTGAGACCAAGAATGTGGGCTGGTGGGTTTTGTTTCCCCATGCAGAAACCTTTCTCTGTACCAGGTACGGCCTTGTTCCTGACGGGCAGGCTGACTGCGGGATTTCCACAAATATGAAGATGCCGCCCAGGGACAAGGTGCCACCTGTGCCAACTCGGGCTGCTTTGAGAGTGCCCATGGTGCTCTGCAAACTGAGACCAGGAACGTGGGGTGCTGAGTTTTGTTTTCCTCGGTAGAAGCCTTTGTCAGTACAAGGTAGGGCCTTGTTCCTCAGGGGCAGGCTGCCTGCTGGATTTCCACTAATATAAAGGTGCCGCCCAGGGACAAGCTTCCAGCTGTGCCAACTCGGGCTGCTTTGAGAGTGCCCATGGAGCTCTGCAAACTGAGACCCGGAACGTGGGCTGGTGGGTTTTGTTTCCCTGGGCAGAAGCCATTGTCAGTACCAAGTAGGCCCTCTGCCCTTTGTGGCCGGCTGCCTGCTGGATTTCCACGAATCGGAAGATGCCGCCCAGGGAAAAGCGGCCAACTGTGGCAACTAGTGCTGCTTTGAGAGTGCCCATGGAGCTCTGCAAACTGAGACCAAGAACATTGGGTGGTGGGTTTTGTTTCCTCGGGTAGAAGCATTTGCACTACCAGGTAGGCCCTCGTCCCATCGCGGCTGGCTGTCCGCTGGATTTCCATGAATATCAAGGTGCCGCCCAGGGACAAGCTGCCACCCGTGCCAACTCGTGCTGCTTTGAGAGTGCACACCGAGCACTGGAATCTGAGACCAGGAACGTGGGCTGGTGGGTTTTGTCTCCTTGGGGAGAAGCATTTGCAGTACCAGGTAGGGCATTGTTTCTCAGGGGCAGGCTACCTCCTGGATTTCCACGAATATCAAGATGCCGCCCAGGGACAAGCTGCCACCTGTGCCAACTCAGGCTGCTTTGAGAGTGCCCATGGCGCTCTGCAAACTGAGACCAGGAACGTGGGCTGGTGGTTTTGTTTCTGCGGGCAGAAGCCGTTGTCAGTACTAGGTAGGCCCCTAGACCTTAGGCTTCGGCCGCTTTCTGGAATTCCACGAATATCAAGGTGCCGCCCAGGGACAAGCTGCCACCTGTGCCAACTCGGGCTGCTTTGAGAGTGCCCATGGAGCTCTGCAAACTGAGACCAGGAACGTGGGCTGGTGGGTTTTGTTTTCCGCTGGCAGAAGCCTTTGTCAGTACCCAGTCGGCCCTCGGCCATTCGGGGCCGGCAGCCTACTGGATTTCCACGAATATCAAGATGCCGCCCAGGGACAAGCGGAAGCCAGCTGTGCCAACTCGGGCTGCTTTGAGAGTGCCCGTGGAGGTCTGCTAACTGAGACCAGGAACGTGGGGGGGTGGGTTTTCTCTCCATGGGCAGAAGCATTTGCAGTACCAGGTAGTCCCTCGGCCCTTTGGGGCCGTCTGCCTGCTGGATTTCCACGAATATCAAGATGCCGCGCAGGGACAAGCTGCCACCCGTGGCAACGCGGGCTGCTTTGAGAGTGCCCATAGAGCCCTGGAACCTGAGACCAGGAACGTGGGGTGGTGGGTTTTGTTACCGCCGGAAGAAGCCTTTGTCTGTAACAGGTAGGCCCTTGTTCTTCGGGGGGAGGCAGCCTGCTGGATTTCCACGAATATCAAGGTGCCGCCCAGGGACAAGCTGCCAGCTGTGCCAACTCAGGCTGCTTTGAGAGTGCCCATGGAGCTCTGCAAACTGAGACCTGGAGCGAGGGGTTGTGGGTTTTGTTTCCCTTGGACGAAGCCATTGTCAACACCCGGTAGGCATTCGGTCATTTGCGGCCGGCTGCCTGCTGGATTTCCACGAATATAAAGGTGCCGCCCAGGGACAAGCTGCCACCTGTGAAAACTCAGGCTAATTTGAGAGTACCCACGGAGCTCTGCAAACTGAGACCAGGAACGTGGGCTGGTGGGTTTTGTTTCCCCATGAAGAAACCTTTCTCTCTACCAGGTAGGGCCTTGTTCCTGACGGGCAGGCTGCCTGCAGGATTTCCACGAATATCAAGATGCCGCCCAGGGACAAGCTGCCACCTGTGCCAACTCAGGCTGCTTTGAGAGTGCCCATGGTGCTCAGCTAAATGAGACCAGTAACGTGGGCTGATGGGCTTTGTTTCCCCGGGCAGAAGGCTTTGTCAGTACTAGGTAGGCCACTGTTCCTTAGGGTTAGGCTGCTTGCTGGACTTCCACAAATATAAGGATGCCGCCCAGGCACAAGCTGCCACCTGTGCCAAGTCGGGCTGCTTTGAGAGTGCCCATGGAGCTCTGCTAACTGAGACCAGGAACGTGGGGTGGTGGGTTTTGTCTCCTTGGGGAGAAGCATTTGCAGTACTAGTTAGGCCCTCGGCCCTTTGGGGCCGGCTGCCTGCTGGATTTCCAACAATCTGAAGATGCCGCCCAGGGAAAAGCTGCCACCTGTGCCAACTCGGGCTTCTTTGAGAGTGCCCATGGAGCTCTGAAAACTGAGACCAGGAACGTGGGCTGGTGGGTTTTGTTTCCGCAGGCAGAAGCCCTTGTCATTACCTGGTAGGCCCTTGTTCCTCAGGGGGAGGCTGCCTGCTGGATTTCCATGAATATCAAGGTGCCGCCCAGGGACAAGCTGCCTCCCGTGCCAACTCGGGCTGCTTTGAGAGTGCCCATGGAGCTCTGCAAACTGAGACCAGGAACGGTGGGTGGTGGGTTTTGTTTCCCCGGGCAGAAGCCAAAGTCTGTACCCGGTAAGCCTTGTTCCTCAGGGACAGGCTGCCTGCTGGATTTCCACGAATATCAAGGTGCTGCCCAGGGACAAGCTGCCACCTGTGCCAAGTCGGGCTGCTTTGAGAGTGCCCATGGAGCTCTGCTAACTGAGAGCAGGAACGTGGGGTGGTGGGTTTTGTCTCCTTGGGGAGAAGCATTTGCAGTACTAGTTAGGCCCTCGGCGCTTTGGGGCCGGCTGCCTGCTGGATTTCCAACAATCTGAAGATGCCGCCCAGGGACAAGCTGCCAGCTGTGCCAACTCGGGCTTCTTTGAGAGTGCCCATGGAGCTCTGAAAACTGAGACCAGGAACGTGGGCTGGTGGGTTTTGTTTCCGCAGGCAGAAGCCCTTGTCATTACCTGGTAGGCCCTTGTTCCTCAGGGGGAGGCTGCCTGCTGGATTTCCATGAATATCAAGGTGCCGCCCAGGGACAAGCTGCCTCCCGTGCCAACTCGGGCTGCTTTGAGAGTGCCCATGGAGCTCTGCAAACAGAGACCAGGAACGGTGGGTGGTGGGTTTTGTTTCCCCGGGCAGAAGCCAAAGTCTGTACCCGGTAAGCCTTGTTCCTCAGGGACAGGCTGCCTGCTGGATTTCCACGAATATCAAGGTGCTGCCCAGGGACAAGCTGCCACCTGTGCCAACTCGGGCTGCTTTGAGAGTGCCCATGGAGCTCTGCAAACTGAGACCAGGTACGTGAGCTGGTGGGTTTTGGTTCCGCGGGCAGAAGCTTTGTCTGTACTAGGTAGGCCCCTGTTCCTTATGGTTAGGCTGCTTGCTGGATTTCCACGAATCCGAAGATGCCGCCCAGGGACAAGCTGCCTCCCACGCCAACTTGGGCTGCTTTGAGAGTGCCCATGGAGCTCTACTAACTGGGAGCAGGAACATGGGCTGGTGGGTTTTGTCTCCTTGGGCAGAAGCATTTGCACTACTAGCTAGATCCTCGGCCCTTTGGGGCCTGCTGCCTGCTGGATTTGCACGAATATCAAGGTGCTGCCCAGGGACAAGCTGCCACCCGTGCAAACTGGGGCTGCTTTGAGAGTGCCCACGAAGCTCTGCAAACTGAGAGCAGGAACGTGGGCTGGTGAGTTTTGTTTCCGCAGGCAGAAGCCCATGTAATTTCCTGGTAGGCCCTTCTTCCTAAGGGGCAGGCTGCCTGCTGGATTTCCACGAATATCAAGATGCCGCCCAGGGACAAGCTGCCACCTGTGCCAACTTGGGCTGCTTTGAGAGTTCCCACGGAGCTCTGCAAACTGAGACCAGGAACGTGGGGTGGTGGGTTTTGTTTCCGCGGGCAGAAGCATTTGCAGTACCAGGTAGTGCATTGTTCCTCAGGGACAGGTTGCCTGCTGGATTTCCACGAATATCAAGATGCCGCCCAGGGACAAGCTTCCTCTGGTGCCAACTCGGGCTGCTTTGAGAGTGCCCACGGAGCTCTGCAAACTGAGACCACGAACGTGGGGTGGTGGGTTTTGTTTCCGCAGGCACAAGCCTTTTTCTGTATTAGGTAGGCCACTGTTCCTTAGAGTTAGGCCGCTTGCTGGATTTCCACGAATATCAAGATGCTGCCCAGGGACAAGCTGCCAGCTGTGCCAACTCGGGCTGCTTTGAGAGTGCCCATGGATCTCTGCAAACTGAGACCAGGTACGTGAGCAGGTGGGTTTTGGTTCCGCGGGCAGAAGCCTTTGTCTCTACTAGGTAGGCCCCTGTTCTTTAGGGTTAGGCTGCTTGCTGGATTTCCATGAATCCGAAGATGCCGCCCAGGGACAAGCTGCCACCTGTGCCAACTCGGTCTGCTTTGTGAGTGCCCATGGATCTCTGCTAACTGAAACCAGGAACGTGGGCTGGTGGGTTTTGTCTCCTTGGGCAGAAGCATTTGCACTACTAGCTAGACCCTCGGCCCTTTGGGGCCTGCTGCCTGCTGGATTTGCATGAATATCAAGATGCCGCCCAGGGACAAGCTGCCACCCGTGCCAACTCGGGCTGCTTTGAGAGTGCCCACGAAGCTCTGCAAACTGAGAGCAGGAACGTGGGCTGGTGGGTTTTGTTTCCGCGGGTAGAAGCACTTGTCATTACCTGGTAGGCCCTTGTTCCTCAGGGGGAGGCTGCCTGCTGGATTTCCACGAATATCAAGGTGCCGCCCAGGGACAAGCGGCCAACTGTGGCAACTAGTGCTGCTTTGAGAGTGCCCATGGAGCTCTGCTAACTGAGTCCAGGAACGTGGGCCGGTGGGTTTTTTTTTTCCAAGGGCAGAAGACTTTGTCAGTACCAGGTAGGCCCTCGGCCCATCGCGGCTGTCTGTCGTCTGGATTTCCACTAATATCAAGGTGCCGCCCAGGCACAAGCTGCCTCCCGTGCCAACTCGGGCTGCTTTGAGAGTGCCCATGGAGCTCTGCTAACTGAGACCAGGAACGTGGGCTGGTGGGTTTTTTTTTTCCACGGGCAGAAGCCTTTGTCAGTACCAGGTAGGCCCTCGGCCCATCGCGGCTGTCTGTCTGCTGGATTTCCACGAATATCAAGGTGCCGCCCAGGGACAAGCTGCCAGCTGTGCCAACTCGGGCTGCTTTAAGAGTGCCCATGGATCTCTGCAAACTGAGACCCGGAACGTGGGGTGCTGAGTTTTGTTTCCCCGGGCAGAAGCCATTGTCAGTACCAAGTAGGCCCTCTGCCCTTTGTGGCCGGCTGCCTGCTGGATTTCCACGTATATCAAGGTGCCTCCCAGGGAGAAGCTGCCAGCTGTGGCAACTAGTGCTGCTTTGAGAGTGCCCATGGAGCTCTGAAAGCTGAGACCCCGAACGTGGGGTTGTGAGTTTTGTTTCCCTTGGACAAAGCCATTGCCAATACCAAGTAGGCCCTCAGACCTTGGGGGCCGGCTGCCTGCTGGATTTCCACGAATATAATGGTCCCGCCCAGGGACAAGCTGCCACGCGTGCCAACTCGGGCTGCTTTGAGAGTGCCCATGGAGCTCTGCAAACGGAGACCAGGAACGTGGGCTGGTGGGTTTTGTTTTCCCGGGCAGAAGTCCTTGTCAGTACCAGATAGGGCCTTGTTCCTCAGGGGCAGGCTGCCTGCTGGATGTCCACGAATATCAAGATGCCGCCCAGGGACAAGCTGCCACCCGTGCCAACTCGGGCTGCTTTGAGAGTGCCCATGGATCTCTGCAAACTGAGACCAGGTACGTGAGCTGGTGGGTTTTGGTTCCGCGGGCAGAAGCCTTTGTCTGTACTAGGTAGGCCCCTGTTCCTTAGGGTTAGGCTGCTTGCTGGATTTCCACGAATCTGAAGATGCCGCCCAGGGACAAGCTGCCTCACACGCCAACTCGGGCTGCTTTGAGAGTGCCCATGGAGCTCTACTAACTGGGAGCAGGAACATGGGCTGGTGGGTTTTGTCTCTTTGGGCAGAAGCATTTGCACTACTAGCTAGATCCTCGGCCCTTTGGGGCCTGCTGCCTGCTGGATTTCCACTAATATAAAGGTGCCGCCCAGGGACAAGCTGCCACCCGTGCCAACTCGGCCTGCTTTGAGAGTGCCCACGAAGCTCTGCAAACTGAGACCAGGAACGTGGGCTGGTGGGTTTTGTTTCCGCAGGCAGAAGCCCATGTAATTACCTGGTAGGCCCTTGTTCCTAAGGGGCAGGCTGCCTGCTGGATTTCCACGAATATCAAGATGCCGCCCAGGGACAAGCTTCCTCCTGTGCCAACTCGGGCTGCTTTGAGAGTGCCCATGGATCTCTGCAAACTGAGACCAGGAACGTGGGCTAGTGGTTTTGTTTTCCTGGGCAGAATCTTTTGTCTGTTCCCAGTAGGCCCTCGGCCATTCGGGGCCGGCAGCCTGCTGCATTTCCACGAATATCAAGGTGCCGCCCAGGGACAAGCTGCCACCCGTGCAAACTCGGGCTGCTTTGAGAGTGCCCACGAAGCTCTGCAAACTGAGAGCAGGAACGTGGGCTGGTGGGTTTTGTTTCCGCGGGTAGAAGCCCTTGTCATTACCTGGTAGGCCCTTGTTCCTCAGGGGGAGGCTGCCTGCTGGATTTCCACGAATATCAAGATGCCGCCCAGGGACAAGCTGCCTCCCGTTCCAACTCGGGCTGCTTTGAGAGTGCCCATGGAGCTCTGCAAACTGAGACCAGGAACGTGGGCTGGTGGTTTTTTTTTTTCCACGTGCAGAAGCCTTAGTCAGTACCAGGTAGGGCCTCGGACCATCACGGCTGTCTGTCTGCTGGATTTCCACGAATATCAAGGTGCCGCCCAGGGACAAGCTGCCACCCGTGCCAACTCGGGCTGCTTTGAGAGTGCCCATGGAGCTCTGCAAACTGAGACCCGGAACGTGGGCTGGTGGGTTTTTTTTTTCCACGGGCAGAAGCCTTTGTCAGTACCAGGTAGGCCCTCGGCCCATCGCGGCTGTCTTTCTGCTGGATTTCCACGAATATCAAGATGCGCCCAGGGACAAGCTGCCACCTGTGTCAACTAGTGCTGCTTTAAGAGTGCCCATGGATCTCTGCAAACTGAGATCCGGAACGTGGGCTGGTGGGTTTCGTTTCCCCGGGCAGAAGCCTTTGTCAGAACCAAGTAGGCCCTCTGCCCTTTGTGGCCGGCAGCCTTCTGGATTTCCACGTATATCAAGGTGCCTCCCAGGGAGAAGCTGCCAGCTGTGGCAACTAGTGCTGCTTTGAGAGTGCCCATGGAGCTCTGAAAACTGAGACCCCGAACGTGGGGTTGTGAGTTTTGTTTCCCTTGGACAAAGCCATTGCCAATACCAAGTAGGCCCTCAGACCTTGGGGGCCGGCTGCCTGCTGGATTTCCACGAATATAATGGTCCCGCCCAGGGACAAGCTGCCACCTGTGCCAAGTCGGGCTGCTTTGAGAGTGCCCATGGAGCTCTGCAAACGGAGACCAGGAACGTGGGCTGGTGGGTTTTGTTTTCCCGGGCAGAAGTCTTTGTCAGTACCAGATAGGGCCTTGTTCCTCAGGGGCAGGCTGCCTGCTGGATTTCCACGAATATCAAGATGCCGCCCAGGGACAAGCTGCCATCCGTGCCAACTCGGGCTGCTTTGAGAGTGCCCATGGATCTCTGCAAACTGAGACCAGGTACGTGAGCTGGTGGGTTTTGATTCCGCGGGCAGAAGCCTTTGTCTGTACTAGGTAGGCCACTGTTCCTTAGGGTTAGGCTGCTTGCTGGATTTCCACGAATCTGAAGATGCCGCCCAGGGACAAGCTGCCTCCCACGCCAACTCGGGCTGCTTTGAGAGTGCCCATGGATCTCTGCAAACTGAGACCAGGAACGTGGGCTGGTGGGTTTTGTCTCCTTGGGCAGAAGCATTTGCACTACTAGCTAGATCTTCGGCCCTTTGGGGCCTGCTGCCTGCTGGATTTGCACGAATATCAAGGTGCCGCCCAGGGACAAGCTGCCACCCGTGCAAACTGGGGCTGCTTTGAGAGTGCCCATGGAGCTCTGCAAACTGAGACCTGGAGCGAGGGGTTGTGGGTTTTGTTTCCCTTGGACGAAGCCATTGTCAACACCCGGTAGGCATTCGGTCATTTGCGGCCGGCTGCCTGCTGGATTTCCACGAATATAAAGGTGCCGCCCAGGGACAACCTGCCACCTGTGCCAACTCGGGCTGCTTTGAGAGTACCCACGGAGCTCTGCAAACTGAGACCAGGAACGTGGGCTGGTGGGTTTTGTTTCCCCATGAGGAAACCTTTCTCTCTACCAGGTAGGGCCTTGTTCCTGACGGGCAGGCTGCCTGCTGGATTTCCACGAATATCAAGATGCCGCCCAGGGACAAGCTGCCACCTGTGCCAACTTGGGCTGCTTTGAGAGTGCCCATGGTGCTCGGGTAATTGTGACCAGTAACGTGGGCTGGTGGTCTTTGTTTCCCCGGGCGGAAGGCTTTGTCAGTACTAGGTAGGCCACTGTTCCTTAGGGTTAGGCTGCTTGCTGGACCTCCACGAATATAAGGATGCCGCCCAGGGACAAGCTGCCAGCTGTGCCAACTCGGGCTGCTTTGAGAGTGCCCATGGAGCTCTGCTAACTGAGACCAGGAACGTGGGGTGGTGGGTTTTGTCTCCTTGGGGAGAAGCATTTGCAGTACTAGTTAGGCCCTCGGCCCTTTGGGGCCGGCTGCCTGCTGGATTTCCAACAATCTGAAGATGCCGCCCAGGGAAAAGCTGCCACCTGTGCCAACTCGGGCTGCTTTGAGAGTGCCCATGGAGCTCTGCAAACTGAGACCAGGAACGTGGGCTGGTGGGTTTTGTTTCCGCAGGCAGAAGCCCTTGTCATTTCCTGGTAGGCCGTTGTTCCTGAGGGGGAGGCTGCCTGCTGGATTTCCACGAATATCAAGGTGCCGCCCAGGGACAAGCTGCCTCCCGTTCCAACTCGGGCTGCTTTGAGAGTGCCCATGGAGCTCTGCTAACTGAGAGCAGGAACGTGGGCTGGTGGGTTTTGTCTCCTTGGGCAGAAGCATTTGCACTACTAGCTAGACCCGGGGCCCTTTGGGGCCTGCTGCCTGCTGGATTTGCATGAATATTAAGGTGCCGCCCAGGGACAAGCTGCCAGCTGTGCCAACTCGGGCTGCTTTGAGAGTGCCCATGGAGCTCTGCAAACTGAGACCAGGAACGTGGGCTGGTGGTTTTGTTTTCCCGGGCAGAAGCCTTTGTCTGTTCCCAGTAGGCCCTAGGCAATTCGGGGCCGGCTGCCTGCTGGATTTCCACGAATATCAAGATGCCGCCCAGGGACAAGCTGCATCCCACGCCAAATCGGGCTGCTTTGATAGTGCCCATGGATCTCTGCAAACTGAGACCAGGAACGTGGGGGGCTGAGTTTTGTTTTCCTGGGCAGAAGCCTTTGTCAGTACCAGGTAGGGCCTTCTACCTGTGGGGTAGGCTGGCAGCAGGATTTCCACGAATATCAAGATGCCGCCCAGGGACAAGCTGCCTCCCACGCCAACTCGGGCTGCTTTGTGAGTGCCCATGGAGCTCTACTAACTGGGAGCAGGAACATGGGCTGGTGGGTTTTGTCTCCTTGGGCAGAAGCATTTGCACTTCTAGCTAGGCCCTCAGCCCTTTGGGGCCGGCTGCCTGCTAGATTTCCACTAACATCAAGGTGCCGCCCAGGGACAAGCTGCCACCTGTGCCAACTCGGGCTGCTTTGAGAGTGCCTACGGAGCTCTGCAAACTGAGACCAGGAACGTGGGGTGGTGGGTTTTGTTTCAGCAGGCAGAAGCCTTTGACAGTACTAGGTACGCCACTGTTCCTTAGGGTTAGGCCGCTTGCTGGATTTCCACGAATATCAAGGTGCTGCCCAGGGACAAGCTGCCAGCTGTGGCAACTCGGGCTGCTTTGAGAGTGCCTACGGAGCTCTGCTAACTGAGACCAGGAACGTTGGGTGGTGGGTTTGTTTCCCCAGGCAGAAGCCTTTTTCAGTACTAGGTAGGCCAATGTTCCTTAGATATAGGCTGCTTGCTGGATTTCTACGAATCCGAAGATGCCGCCCAGGGACAAGCTGCCACCTGTGCCACCTCGGGCTGCTTTGAGAGTGCCCATGGATCTCTGCTAACTGAGACCAGGAACGTGGGCTGGTGGGTTTTGTCTCCTTGGGCAGAAGCATTTGCACTACTAGCTAGACCCTCGGCCCTTTGGGTCTGTCTGCCTGCTGGATTTGCATGAATATCAAGGTGCCGCCCAGGGATAAGCTGCCACCCGTGCCAACTGGGGCTGCTTTGAGAGTGCCCACGGAGCTCTGCAAACTGAGACCAGGAACTTGGTCTGGTGGGTTTTGTTTTCCCGGGCAGAAGCCTTTGTCAGTATCCAGTAGGCCCTCGGCCATTCGGGGCCGGCAACCTTCTGGATTTCCACGTATATCAAGATGCCGCCCAGGGACAAGCTGCATCCAACGCCAAATCAGGCTGCTTTGAGAGTGCCCATGGAGCTCTGCAAACTGAGACCAGGAACGTGGGCTGGTGGGTTTTGTCTCCTTGGGCAGAAGCCTTTTTCAGTACCAGGGAGGCCCTCAGCCCTTCGGGGCCTGCTGCCTGCTGGATTTCCACGAATATCAAGGTGCCGCCCAGGGACAAGCTGCCACCCGTGCCAACTCGGGCTGCTTTGAGAGTGCCCACGGAGCTCTGCAAACTGAGACCAGGAACGTGGGGTGCTGAGTTTTGTTTTCCTGGGCAGAAGCCTTTGTCAGTACCAGGTAGGGCCTTCTACCTGTGGGGTTGGCTGGCTGCAGGATTTCCACGAATATCAAGATGCCGCCCAGGGACAAGCTGCCTCCCACGCCAACTCGGGCTGCTTTGTGAGTGCCCATGGAGCTCTACTAACTGGGAGCAGGAACATGGGCTGGTGGGTTTTGTCTCCTTGGGCAGAAGCATTTGCACTACTAGCTAGGCCCTCAGCCCCTTTGGGGCCTGCTGCCTGCTGGATTTCCACGAATATCAAGGTGCCGCCCAGGGACAAGCTGCCTACCACGCCAACTCGGGCTGCTTTGAGAGTGCCCATGGAGCTCTGCAAACTGAGACCAGGAATGTGGGGTGGTGGGTTTTTTTTTCCCGGGCCGAAGCCTTTGTACGTACCAGATAGGGCCTTGTTCCTCAGGGGCCGGCTGCCGGCTGGATTTCCACGAATATCAAGATGCCCCCCAGGGACAAGCTGCCACCTGTGCCAACTCGTGCTGCTTTGAGAGTGCCCGTGGAGCTCTGCAAACTGAGACCAGGAAAGTTGGGTGGTGGGTTTGTTTCCCCAGGCAGAAGCCTTTTTCAGTACTAGGTAGGCCAATGTTCCTTAGAGATAGGCCACTTGCTGGATTTCCACGAATATCAAGATGCTGCCGAGGGACAAGCTGCCACCTGTGGCAACTCGGGCTGCTTTGAGAGTGCCCATGGAGCTCTGCAAACTGAGACCAGGAATGGTGGGTGGTGGGTTTTGTTTCCCCGGACAGAAAACTTTCTCAGTACCCGGTAAGCCTTGTTCCTCAGGGGCAGGCTGCCTGCTGGATTTCCACGAATATCAAGATGCCGCCCAGGGACAAGTTGCCACCTGTGCCAACTCGGGCTGCTTTGAGAGTGCCCATGGAGCTCTGCAAACTGAGACCAGGAACGTGAGCTGGTGGGTTTTGTTTCCGCGGGCAGAAGCCTTTGTCCGTACCCAGTAGGCCCTCGGACATTCGGGGCCGGAAGCCTTCTGGATTTCCACGAATATCAAGATGCTGCCCAGGGACAAGCTGCCACTCGTGCCAACTCGGGCTGCTTTGAGAGTGCCCACGGAGCTCTGCAAACTGAGACCAGGAACGTGGGCTGGTGGGTTTTGTTTCCGCAGGCACAAGCCTTTGTCAGTACTAGGTAGGCCACCGTTCCTTAGAGTTAGGCCGCTTGCTGGATTTCCACGAATATCAAGATGCTGCCCAGGGACAAGCTGCCACCTGTGCCAACTCGGTCTGCTTTGAGAGTGCCCATGGAGCTCTGCTAACTGAGACCAGGAACGTGGGCTGGTGGGTTTAGGTTCCGCGGGCAGAAGCCTTTTTCTTTACTAGGTAGGCCCCTGTTCCTTAGGGTTAGGCTGATTGCTGGATTTCCACGAATCCGAAGATGCCGCCCAGGGACAAGCTGCCAGCTGTGCCAACTCGGGCTGCTTTGAGAGTGCCCATGGATCTCTGCTAACTGAGACCAGGAACGTGGGCTGGTGGGTTTTGTCTCCTTGGTCAGAAGCATTTGCACTACTAGCTAGACCCTCGGCCCTTTGGGGCCCGCTGCCTGCTGGATTTGCATGAATATCAAGATGCCGCCCAGGGACAAGCTGCCAGCTGTGCCAAATCGGGCTGCTTTGAGAGTGCCCATGGAGCTCTGCAAACTGAGACCAGGAACGTGGTCTGGTGGGTTTTGTTTTCCCGGGCTGAAGCCTTTGACAGTACTAGGTTCGCCACTGTTCCTTAGGGTTAGGCCGCTGGCTGGATTTCCACGAATATCAAGATGCCGCCCAGGGACAAGCTGCGAGCTGTGGCAATTCGGGCTGCTTTGAGAGTGCCCATGGAGCTCTGCAAACTGAGACCAGGAACGGTGGGTGGTGGGTTTTGTTTTCCCAGGCGGAAGCCTTTGTCCGTACATGATAGGGCCTTGTTCTTCAGGGGCCGGCTGCCGGCTGGATTTCCACGAATATCAAGGTGCCGCCCAGGGACAAGCTGCCACCCGTGCCAACTCGGGCTGCTTTGAGAGTGCCCATGGAGCTCTGCAAACTGAGACCAGGAACGATGGGTGGTGGGTTTGTTTCCCCAGGCAGAAGCCTTTTTCACTACTAGGTAGGCCAATGTTCCTTAGAGATAGGCCACTTGCTGGATTTCCACGAATATCAAGATGCTGGCCAGGGACAAGCTGCCACCTGTGGCAACTCGGGCTGCTTTGAGAGTGCCCATGGATCTCTGCTAACTGAGACCAGGAACGTGAGCTGGTGGGTTTTGGTTCCGCGGGCAGAAGCCTTGGTCTGTACTAGGGAGGCCCCTGTTCCTTAGGGTTAGGCTGCTTGCGGGATTCCCACGAATCTGAAGATGCCGCCCAGGGACAAGCTGCCAGCTGTGCCAACTCGGGCTGCTTTGAGAGTGCCCATGGATCTCTGCTAACTGAGACCAGGAACGTGGGCTGGTGGGTTTTGTCTCCTTGGGCAGAAGCATTTGCACTACTAGCTAGACCCTCGGCCCTTTGGGGCCTGCTGCCTTCTGGATTTGCATGAATATCAAGGTGCCGCCCAGGGATAAGCTGCCATCTGTGCCAACTCGGGCTGCTTTGAGAGTGCCCATGGAGCTCTGCAAACTGAGACCCGGAACGTGGGGTGGTGGCTTTTGTTTTCCTGGGCAGAAGCCTTTGTCAGTACCCAGTAGGCCCTCGGCCATTCGGGGCCGGCAGCCTTCTGGATTTCCACGTATATCAAGATGCCGCCAAGGGACAAGGTGCCTCCCACGCCAACTCGGGCTGCTTTGATAGTGCCCATGGAGCTCTGCAAACTGAGACCAGGAACGTGGGGTGCTGAGTTTTGTTTTCCTGGGCAGAAGCCTTTGTCAGTACCATGTAGGGCCTTCTACCTATGGGGTAGGCTGGCATCAGGATTTCCACGAATATCAGGATGCCGCCCAGGGACAAGCTGCCTCCCACGCCAACTCGGGCTGCTTTGAGAGTGCCCATGGAGCTCTACTAACTGGGATCAGGAACATGGGCTGGTGGGTTTTGTCTCCTTGGGCAGAAGCATTTGCACTACTAGCTAGGCCCTCAGCCCTTTGGGGCCGGCTGCCTGCTAGATTTCCACTAATATCAACGTGCCGCCCAGGGACAAGCTGCCTCCCACGCCAACTCGGGCTGCTTTGAGAGTGCCTACGGAGCTCTGCAAACTGAGACCAGGAACGTGGGCTGGTGGGTTTTGTTTCCGCAGGTAGAAGCCTTTGACAGTACTAGGTACGCCACTGTTCCTTAGGGTTAGGCCGCTTGCTGGATTTCCACGAATATCAAGGTGCCGCCCAGGGACAAACTGCCAGCTGTGGCAACTCGGGCTGCTTTGAGAGTGCCCATAGAGCTCTGCAAACTGAGACCAGGAACGGTGGGTGGTGGGTTTTGTTTTCCCAGGCGCAAGCCTTTGTCCGTACATGATAGGGCCTTGTTCTTCAGGGGCCGGCTGCCGGCTGGATTTCCACGAATATCAAGGTGCCGCCCAGGGACAAGCTGCCACCTGTGCCAAATCGGGCTGCTTTGAGAGTGCCCATGGAGCTCTGCTAACTGAGACCAGGAACGTGAGCTGGTGGGTTTTGGTTCCCCAGGCAGAAGCCTTTGTCAGTACCAGGTAGGCCCTCAGCCCTTCGGGGCCGGCTGCCTGCTACATTTCCACGAATATCAAGATGCCGCCCAGGGACAAGCTGCCACCTATGCCAACTCGGGCTGCTTTGATAGTGCCCATGGATCTCTGCAAACTGAGACCAGGAACGTGGGGTGCTGAGTTTTGTTTTCCTGGGTAGAAGCCTTTGTCTGTACCAGGTACGGCCTTGTTCCTTAGGGGCAGGATGACTGCTGGATTTTCACGAATCCGAAGATGCTGCCCAGGGACAAGCTGCCAGCTGTGCCAACTCGGGCTGCTTTGAGAGTGCCCATGGAGCTCTGCAAACTGAGACCAGGAACGTGGGCTGGTGGGTTTTGTCTCCTTGGGCAGAAGCCTTTTTCAGTACCAGGGAGGCCCTCAGCCCTTCGGGGCCTGCTGCCTGCTGGATTTCCACGAATATCAAGGTGCCGCCCAAGGACAAGCTGCCACCTGTGCCAACTCGGGCTGCTTTCAGAGTGCCCATGGAGCTCTGAAAACTGAGACCAGTAACGTTGGGTAGTGGGTTTTGTTTCCGCAGGCAGAAGCCTTTTTCAGTACTAGATAGGCCACTGTTCCTTAGGGTTAGGCCGCTTGCTGGATTTCCACGAATCTGAAGATGCCGCCCAGGGACAAGCTGCCACCTGTGCCAACTCGGGCTGCATTGAGAGTGCTCACGGAGCTCTGCAAAATGAGACCAGAAACGTGAGCTGGTGGGTTTTGTCTCCTTGGGCAGAAGCATTTGCACTACTAGCTAGGCCCTCGGCCATTCGGGGCCTGCTGCCTGCTCGATTTCGACGAATATCAAGGTGCCGCCCAGGGACAAGCTGCCACCCGTGCCAACTCGGGCTGCTTTGAAAGTGCCCACGGAGCTCTGCAAACTGAGAACAGGAATTTGGGGTGGTGGGTTTGTTTCCCCGGGCAGAAGCCTAAGTCTGTACCGGATAGGGCCTTGTTCCTCAGGGGCAGGCTGCCGGCTGGATTTCCACGAATATCAAGATGCCGCCCAGGGACAAGCTGCCACCTGTGCCAACTCGGGCTGCTATGAGAGTGCCCATGGAGTACTGCAAACTGAGACCAGAAACGTGGGCTGGTGGGTTTTGTCTCCTTGGGCAGAAGCATTTGCACTACAAGCTAGACCCTCGGCCCTTTGGGGCCGGCGGCCTGCTGGATTTCCACGAATATCAAGATGCCGCCCAGGGACAAGCTGCCAGCTGTGCCAACTCGGGCTGCTTTGAGAGTGCCCATGGAGCTCTGCAAACTGAGACCAGGAACTTGGTCTTTTGGGTTTTGTTTTCCCGGGCAGAAGCCTTTGTCAGTACCCAGTAGGCCCTCGGCCATTCGGGGCCGGCAAACTTCTGGATTTCCACGAATATCAAGATGCCGCCCAGGGACAAGCTGCATCCAACGCCAACTCGGGCTGCTTTGAGAGTGCCCATGGAGCTCTGCAAACTGAGACCAGGAACGTGGGCTGGTGGGTTTTGTTTCCCCAGGCAGAAGCCCTTGTCAGTACCAGGTAGGCCCTCAGCCCTTCGGGGCAGGCTGCCTGCTGGATTTCCACGAATATCAAGATGCTGCCCAGGGACAAGCTGCCACCTATGCCAACTCAGGCTGCTTTGATAGTGCCCATGGATCTCTGCAAACTGAGACCAGGAACGTGGGGTGCTGAGTTTTGTTTTCCTGGGTAGAAGCCTTTGTCTGTACCAGGTAGGGCCTTGTTCCTTAGGGGCAGGATGACTGCTGGATTTTCAAGAATCCGAAGATGCCGCCCAGGGACAAGCTGCCAGCTGTGCCAACTCGGGCTGCTTTGAGAGTGCCCATGGAGCTCTGCAAACTGAGACCAGCAATGTGGGGTGGTGGGTTTTGTCTCCTTGGGTAGAAGCCTTTTTTAGTACCAGGGAGGCCCTCAGCCCTTCGGGGCCTGCTGCCTGCTGGATTTCCACAAATATCAAGGTGCCGCCCAGGGACAAGCTGCCAGCTGTGCCAACTCGGGCTGCTTTGAGAGTGCCCATGGAGCTCTGCAAACTGAGACCAGGAACGTGGGCTGGTGGGTTTTGTTTCCCCAGGCAGAAGCCTTTGTCCGTACCAGGTAGGCCCTCAGCCCTTCGGGGCCGGCTGCCTGCTGGATTTCCACGAATATCAAGATGCTGCCCAGGGACAAGCTGCCACCTATGCCAACTCGGGCTGCTTTGATAGTGCCCATGGATCTCTGCAAACTGAGACCAGGAACGTGGGGTGCTGAGTTTTGTTTTCCTGGGTAGAAGCCTTTGTCTGTACCAGGTAGGGCCTTCTACCTATGGGGTAGGCTGGCAGCAGGATTTCCACGAATATCAGGATGCCGCCCAGGGACAAGCTGCCTCCCACGCCAACTCGGGCTGCTTTGTGAGTGCCCATGGAGCTCTACTAACTGGGAGCAGGAACATGGGCTGGTGGGTTTTGTCTCCTTGGGCAGAAGCATTTGCACTTCTAGCTAGGCCCTCAGCCCATTGGGGCCGGCTGCCTGCTAGATTTCCACTAACATCAAGGTGCCGCCCAGGGACAAGCTGCCACCTGTGCCAACTCGGGCTGCTTTGAGAGTGCCTACGGAGCTCTGCAAACTGAGACCAGGAACGTTGGGTGGTGGGTTTTGTTTCCGCAGGCAGAAGCCTTTGACAATACTAGGTACGCCACTGTTCCTTAGGGTTAGGCCGCTTGCTGGATTTCCACGAATATCAAGGTGCCGCCCAGGGACAAGCTGCCAGCTGTGGCAACTCGGGCTGCTTTGAGAGTGCCTACGGAGCTCTGCAAACTGAGACCAGGAACGTTGGGTGGTGGGTTTGTTTCCCCATGCAGAAGCCTTTTTCAGTACTAGGTAGGCCAATGTTCCTTAGAGATAGGCTGCTTGCTGGATTTCCACGAATCCGAAGATGCCGCCCAGGGACAAGCTGCCACCTGTGCCAACTCGGGCTGCTTTGAGAGTGCCCATGGATCACTGCTAACTGAGACCAGGAACGTGGGCTGGTGGGTTTTGTCTCCTTGGGCAGAAGCATTTGCACTACTAGCTAGACCCTCGGCCCTTTGGGTCTGTCTGCCTGCTGGATTTGCATGAATATCAAGGTGCCGCCCAGGGATAAGCTGCCAGCTGTGCCAACTCGGGCTGCTTTGTGAGTGCCCATGGAGCTCTGCAAACTGAGACCAGGAACTTGGTCTGGTGGGTTTTGTTTTCCCGGGCAGAAGCCTTTGTCAGTATCCAGTAGGCCCTCGGCCATTCGGGGCCGGCAACCTTCTGGATTTCCACGTATATCAAGATGCCGCCCAGGGACAAGCTGCATCCAACGCCAAATCGGGCTGCTTTGAGAGTGCCCATGGAGCTCTGCAAACTGAGACCAGGAACGTGGGCTGGTGGGTTTTGTCTCCTTGGGCAGAAGCCTTTTTCAGTACCAGGGAGGCCCTCAGCCCTTCGGGGCCTGCTGCCTGCTGGATTTCCACGAATATCAAGGTGCCGCCCAGGGACAAGCTGCCACCCGTGCAAACTCGGGCTGCTTTGAGAGTGCCCACGGAGCTCTGCAAACTGAGAACAGGAATTTGGGGTGGTGGGTTTGTTTCCCCGGGCAGAAGCCTAAGTCTGTACCAGATAGGGCCTTGTTCCTCAGGGGCAGGCTGCCGGCTGGATTTCCACGAATATCAAGATGCCGCCCAGGGACAAGCTGCCACCTGTGCCAACTCGGGCTGCTATGAGAGTGCCCATGGAGCTCTGCTAACTGAGACCAGGAACGTGGGCTGGTGGGTTTTGTCTCCTTGGGCAGAAGCATTTGCACTAAAAGCTAGACCCTCGGCCCTTTGGGGCCGGCTGCCTGCTGGATTTCCACGAATATCAAGGTGCCGCCCAGGGAGAAGCTGCCACCCGTGCCAACTCGGGCTGCTTTGAGAGTGCCCATGGAGCTCTGCAAACTGAGACCAGGAACGTTGGATGGTGGGTATTGTTTTCCCGGGCAGAAGCCTTTGTCAGTACCCAGTAGGCCCTCGGCCATTCGGGGCCGGCAGCCTTCAGGATTTCCACAAATATCAAGATGCCGCCCACGGACAAGCTGCCACCCGTGCCAACTCGGACTGCTTTGAGAGTGCCCATGGAGCTCTGCTAACTGAGAGCAGGAACGTGGGTTGGTGGGTTTTGTCTCCTTGGGCAGAACCATTTGCAGTACCAGGGAGGCCCTCAGCCCTTCGGGGCCTGCTGCCTGCTGGATTTCCACAAATATCAACGTGCCGCCCAGGGACAAGCTGCCAGCTGTGCCAACTCGGGCTGCTTTGAGAGTGCCCATGGAGCTCTGCAAACTGAGACCAGGAACGTGGGCTGGTGGGTTTTGTTTCCGCAGGCAGAAGCCTTTGTCAGTACCAGGTAGGCCCTCAGCCCTTCGGGGCCGGCTGCCTGCTGGATTTCCACGAATATCAAGATGCTGCCCAGGGACAAGCTGCCACCTATGCCAACTCGGGCTGCTTTGATAGTGCCCATGGATCTCTGCAAACTGAGACCAGGAACGTGGGGTGCTGAGTTTTGTTTTCCTGGGTAGAAGCCTTTGTCTGTACCAGGTAGGGCCTTCTACCTATGGGGTAGGCTTGCAGCAGGATTTCCACGAATATCAGGATGCCGCCCAGGGACAAGCTGCCTCCCACGCCAACTCGGGCTGCTTTGTGAGTGCCCATGGAGCTCTACTAACTGGGAGCAGGAACATGGGCTGGTGGGTTTTGTCTCCTTGGGCAGAAGCATTTGCACTTCTAGCTAGGCCCTCAGCCCTTTGGGGCCGGCTGCCTGCTAGATTTCCACTAACATCAAGGTGCCGCCCAGGGACAAGCTGCCACCAGTGCCAACTCGGGCTGCTTTGAGAGTGCCTACGGAGCTCTGCAAACTGAGACCAGGAACGTGGGGTGGTGGGTTTTGTTTCCGCAGGCAGAAGCCTTTGACAGTACTAGGTACGCCACTGTTCCTTAGGGTTAGGCCGCTTGCTGGATTTCCACGAATATCAAGGTGCCGCCCAGGGACAAGCTGCCAGCTGTGGCAACTCGGGCTGCTTTGAGAGTGCCTACGGAGCTCTGCAAACTGAGACCAGGAACGTTGGGTGGTGGGTTTGTTTCCCCCGGCAGAAGCCTTTTTCAGTACTAGGTAGGCCAATGTTCCTTAGAGATAGGCTGCTGGCTGGATTTCCACGAATATCAAGATGCCGCCCAGGGACAAGCTGCCACCTGTGCCAACTCGGGCTGCTTTGAGAGTGCCCATGGATCTCTGCTAACTGAGACCAGGAACGTGGGCTGGTGGATTTGTCTCCTTGGGCAGAAGCATTTGCACTACTAGCTAGACCCTCGGCCCTTGGGGTCTGTCTGCCTGCTGGATTTGCATGAATATCAAGGTGCCGCCCAGGGATAAGCTGCCAGCTGTGCCAACTCGGTCTGCTTTGAGAGTGCCCACGGAGCTCTGCAAACTGAGACCAGGAACTTGGTCTGGTGGGTTTTGTTTTCCCGTGCAGAAGCCTTTGTCAGTATCCAGTAGGCCCTCGGCCATTCGGGGCCGGCAAACTTCTGGATTTCCACGTATATCAAGATGCCGCCCAGGGACAAGCTGCATCCAACGCCAAATCGGGCTGCTTTGAGAGTGCCCATGGAGCTCTGCAAAATGAGACCAGAAACGTGAGCTGGTGGGTTTTGTCTCCTTGGGCAGAAGCATTTGCACTACTAGCTAGGCCCTCGGCCATTCGGGGCCTGCTGCCTGCTTGATTTCTACGAATATCAAGGTGCCGCCCAGGGACAAGCTGCCACCTGTGCCAACTCGGGCTGCTTTGAGAGTGCCCACGGAGCTCTGCAAACTGAGAACAGGAATTTGGGGTGGTGGGTTTGTTTCCCCGGGCAGAAGCCTAAGTCTGTACCAGATAGGGCCTTGTTCCTCAGGGGCAGGCTGCCGGCTGGATTTCCACGAATATCAAGATGCCGCCCAGGGACAAGCTGCAAACTGTGCCAACTCGGGCTGCTATGAGAGTGCCCATGGAGCTCTGCTAACTGAGACCAGGAACGTGGGCTGGTGGGTTTTGTCTCCTTGGGCAGAAGCATTTGCACTACAAGCTAGACCCTCGGCCCTTTGGGGCCGGCTGCCTGCTGGATTTCCACGAATATCAAGGTGCCGCCCAGGGAGAAGCTGCCACCCGTGCCAACTCGGGCTGCTTTGAGAGTGCCCATGGAGCTCTGCAAACTGAGACCAGGAACGTTGGATGGTGGGTATTGTTTTCCCGGGCAGAAGCCTTTGTCAGTACCCAGTAGGCCCTCGGTCATTCGGGGCCGGCAGCCTTCAAGATTTCCACAAATATCAAGATGCCGCCCACGGACAAGCTGCCACCCGTGCCAACTCGGACTGCTTTGAGAGTGCCCATGGAGCTCTGCTAACTGAGACCAGGAACGTGGGCTGGTGGGTTTTGTCTCCTTGGGCAGAACCTTTTGCAGTACCAGGTTGGCCCTCAGCCCTTCGGGGCCGGCGGCCTGCTGGATTTCCACGAATATCAAGATGCCGCCCAGAGACAAGCTGCCACCTGTGCCAACTCGGGCTGCTTTGAGAGTGCCCATGGAGCTCTGCAAACTGAGACCAGGAACTTGGTCTGGTGGGTTTTGTTTTCCCGGGCAGAAGCCTTTGTCAGTACCCAGTAGGCCCTCAGCCATTCGGGGCCGGCAACCTTCTGGATTTCCACGTATATCAAGATGCCGCCGAGGGACAAGCTGCCACCTATGCCAACTCGGGCTGCTTTGAGAGTGCCCATGGAGCTCTGCAAACTGAGACCAGGAACGTGGGGTGCTGAGTTTTGTTTTCCTGGGTAGAAGCCTTTGTCTGTACCAGGTAGGGCCTTGTTCCTTAGGGGCAGGATGACTGCTGGATTTTCCAGAATCCGAAGATGCCGCCCAGGGACAAGCTGCCAGCTGTGCCAACTCGGGCTGCTTTGAGAGTGCCCATGGAGCTCTGCAAACTGAGACCAGGAACGTGGGCTGGTGGGTTTTGTTTCCGCAGGCAGAAGCCTTTGTCAGTACCAGGTAGGCCCTCAGCCCTTCGGGGCCGGCTGCCTGCTGGATTTCCACGAATATCAAGATGCTGCCCAGGGACAAGCTGCCACCTATGCCAACTCGGGCTGCTTTGATAGTGCCCATGGATCTCTGCAAACTGAGACCAGGAACGTGGGGTGCTGAGTTTTGTTTTCCTGGGTAGAAGCCTTTGTCTGTACCAGGTAGGGCCTTCTACCTATGGGGTAGGCTGGCAGCAGGATTTCCACGAATATCAGGATGCCGCCCAGGGACAAGCTGCCTCCCACGCCAACTCGGGCTGCTTTGTGAGTGCCCATGGAGCTCTACTAACTGGGAGCAGGAACATGGGCTGGTGGGTTTTGTCTCCTTGGGCAGAAGCATTTGCACTTCTAGCTAGGCCCTCAGCCCTTTGGGGCCGGCTGCCTGCTAGATTTCCACTAACATCAAGGTGCCGCCCAGGGACAAGCTGCCACCTGTGCCAACTCGGGCTGCTTTGAGAGTGCCTACGGAGCTCTGCAAACTGAGACCAGGAACGTGGGGTGGTGGGTTTTGTTTCCGCAGGCAGAAGCCTTTGACAGTACTAGGTACGCCACTGTTCCTTAGGGTTAGGCCGCTTGCTGGATTTCCACGAATATCAAGGTGCCGCCCAGGGACAAGCTGCCAGCTGTGGCAACTCGGGCTGCTTTGAGAGTGCCTACGGAGCTCTGCAAACTGAGACCAGGAACGTTGGGTGGTGGGTTTGTTTCCCCCGGCAGAAGCCTTTTTCAGTACTAGGTAGGCCAATGTTCCTTAGAGATAGGCTGCTGGCTGGATTTCCACGAATCCGAAGATGCCGCCCAGGGACAAGCTGCCACCTGTGCCAACTCGGGCTGCTTTGAGAGTGCCCATGGATCTCTGCTAACTGAGACCAGGAACGTGGGCTGGTGGGTTTTGTCTCCTTGGGCAGAAGCATTTGAACTACTAGCTAGACCCTCGGCCATTCGGGGCCTGCTGCCTGCTCAATTGCTACGAATATCAAGGTGCCGCCCAGGGACAAGCTGCCACCCGTGCCAACTCGGGCTGCTTTGAGAGTGCCCATGGAGCTCTGCAAACTGAGAACAGGAATTTGGGGTGGTGGGTTTGTTTCCCCGGGCAGAAGCCTAAGTCTGTACCAGATAGGGCCTTGTTCCTCAGGGGCAGGCTGCCGGCTGGATTTCCACGAATATCAAGATGCCGCCCAGGGACAAGCTGCCACCTGTGCCAACTCGGGCTGCTATGAGAGTGCCCATGGAGCTCTGCAAACTGAGACCAGGAACGTGAGCTGGTGGGTTTTGTCTCCTTGGGCAGAAGCATTTGCACTACTAGCTAGACCCTCGGCCCTTTGGGGCCGGCTGCCTGCTGGATTTCCACGAATATCAAGATGCCGCCCAGGGAGAAGCTGCCACCCGTGCCAACTCGGGCTGCTTTGAGAGTGCCCATGGAGCTCTGCAAACTGAGACCAGGAACGTTGGATGGTGGGTATTGTTTTCCCGGGCAGAAGCCTTTGTCAGTACCCAGTAGGCCCTCGGCCATTCGGGGCCGGCAGTCTTCAGGATTTCCACGAATATCAAGATGCCGCCCACGGACAAGCTGCCACCAGTGCCAACTCGGACTGCTTTGAGAGTGCCCATGGAGCTCTGCTAACTGAGAGCAGGAACGTGGGTTGGTGGGTTTTGTCTCCTTGGGCAGAACCATTTGCAGTACCAGGTTGGCCCTCAGCCCTTCGGGGCCGGCGGCCTGCTGGATTTCCACGAATATCAAGATGCCGCCCAGGGACAAGCTGCCACCTGTGCCAACTCGCGCTGCTTTGAGAGTGCCCATTGAGCTCTGCAAACTGAGACCAGGAACTTGGTCTGGTGGGTTTTGTTTTCCCGGGCAGAAGCCTTTGTCAGTAACCAGTAGGCCCTCGGCCATTCGGGGCCGGCAACCGGCTGGATTTCCACGTATATCAAGATGCCGCCCAGGGACAAGCTGCATCCAACGCCAAATCGGGCTGCTTTGAGAGTGCCCATGGAGCTCTGCAAACTGAGACCAGGAACGTGGGCTGGTGGGTTTTGTTTCCCCAGGCAGAAGCCTTTGTCAGTACCAGGTAGGCCCTCAGCCCTTCGGGGCCGGCTGCCTGCTGGAATTCCACGAATATCAAGATGCTGCCCAGGGACAAGCTGCCACCTATGCCAACTCGGGCTGCTTTGATAGTGCCCATGGATCTCTGCAAACTGAGACCAGGAACGTGGGGTGCTGAGTTTTGTTTTCCTGGGTAGAAGCCTTTGTCTGTACCAGGTAGGGCCTTGTTCCTTAGGGGCAGGATGACTGCTGGATTTTCACGAATCCGAAGATGCCGCCCAGGGACAAGCTGCCACCTCTGCCAACTCGGGCTGCTTTGAGAGTGCCCATGGAGCTCTGCAAACTGAGACGAGCAATGTGGGGTGGTGGGTTTTGTCTCCTTGGGCAGAAGCCTTTTTCAGTACCAGGGAGGCCCTCAGCCCTTCGGGGCCTGCACCCTCCTGGATTTCCACAAATATCAAGGTGCCGCCCAGGGACAAGCTGCCACCTGTGGCAACTCGGGCTGCTTTCAGAGTGCCCATGGAGCTCTGAAAACTGAGACCAGTAACGTCGGGTAGTGGGTTTTGTTTCCGCAAGCAGAAGCCTTTGTCAGTACTAGGTAGGCCACTGTTCCTTAGGGTTTGGCCGCTTGCTGGATTTCCACGAATCTGAAGATGCCGCCCAGGGACAAGCTGCCACCTGTGCCAACTCGGGCTGCTTTGAGAGTGCCCACGGAGCTCTGCAAACTGAGACCAGAAACGTGAGCTGGTGGGTTTTGTCTCCTTGGGCAGAAGCATTTGCACTACTAGCTAGGCCCTCGGCCATTCGGGGCCTGCTGCCTGCTTGATTTCTACGAATATCAAGGTGCCGCCCAGGGACAAGCTGCCAGCTGTGCCAACTCGGGCTGCTTTGAGAGTGCCCATCGCGCTCTGCAAACTGAGACCAGGAACGTGGGCTGGTAGGTTTTGTTTTCCCGGGCAGAAGCCTTTGTCAGTACCCAGTAGGCCCTCGGCCATTCGGGGCCGGCAGCCTTCTGGATTTCCACGTATATCAAGATGCCACCAAGGGACAAGCTGCATCCCACGCCAAATCGGGCTGCTTTGAGAGTGCCCATGGATCTCTGCAAACTGAGACCAGGAACGTGGGTTGCTGAGTTTTGTTTTCCCGGGCAGAAGCCTTTGTCAGTACCAGGTAGGGCCTTCTACCTATGGGGTAGGCTGGCAGCAGGATTTCCACGAATATCAGGATGCCGCCCAGGGACAAGCTGCCTCCCACGCCAACTCGGGCTGCTTTGAGAGTGCCCATGGAGCTCTACTAACTGAGAGCAGGAACATGGGCTGGTGGGTTTTGTCTCCTTGGGCAGAAGCATTTGCAGTACAAGCTAGGCCCTCGGGCCGTTCTGGCCGGCTGCCTGCTAGATTTCCACGAATATCAAGGTGCCGCCCAGGGACAAGCTGCCTCCCACGCCAACTCGGGCTGCTTTGAGAGTGCCTACGGAGCTCTGCAAACTGAGACCAGGAACCTGGGCTGGTGGGTTTTGTTTCCGCAGGCAGAAGCCTTTGACAGTACTAGGTACGCCACTGTTCCTTAGGGTTAGGCCGCTTGCTGGATTTCCACGAATATCAAGGTGCCGCCCAGGGACAAGCTGCCAGCTGTGGCAACTCGGGCTGCTTTGAGAGTGCCCATGGAGCTCTGCAAACTGAGACCAGGAACGGTGGGTGGTGGGTTTTGTTTTCCCAGGCGCAAGCCTTTGTCCGTACATGATAGGGCCTTGTTCCTCCGGGGCCGGCAGGCTGCTGGATTTCCACGAATATCAAGATGCCGCCCAGGGACAAGCTGCAAACTGTGCCAACTCGGGCAGCTTTGAGAGTGCCCATGGAGCTCTGCTAACTGAGACCAGGAACGTGGGCTGGTGGGTTTGTTTCCCCAGGCAGAAGCCTTTTTCAGTACTAGGTAGGCCAATGTTCCTTAGAGATAGGCCACTTGCTGGATTTCCACGAATATCAAGGTGCCGCCCAGGGACAAGCTGCCACCTGTGCCAACTCGGGCTGCTTTGAGAGTGCCCACGGAGCTCTGCAAACTGAGAACAGGAATTTGGGGTGGTGGGTTTGTTTCCCCGGGCAGAAGCCTAAGTCTGTACCAGATAGGGCCTTGTTCCTCAGGGGCAGGCTGCCGGCTGGATTTCCACGAATATCAAGACGCCGCCCAGGGACAAGCTGCCACCTCTGCCAACTTGGGCTGCTTTGAGAGTGCCCATGGAGCTCTGCAAACTGAGACCAGGAACGTGGGCTGGTGGGTTTTGTCTCCTTGGGCAGAAGCATTTGCACTATTAGCTAGACCCTCGGCCCTTTGGGGCCGGCTGCCTGCTGGATTTCCACGAATATCAAGGTGCCGCCCAGGGAGAAGCTGCCACTCGTGCCAACTCGGGCTGCTTTGAGAGTGCCCATGGAGCTCTGCAAACTGAGACCAGGAACGTTGGATGGTGGGTATTGTTTTCCCGGGCAGAAGCCTTTGTCAGTACCCAGTAAGCCCTCGGCCATTCGGGGCCGGCAGCCTTCAGGATTTCCACGAATATCAAGATGCCGCCCAGGGACAAGCTGCATCCAATGCCAAATCGGGCTGCTTTGAGAGTGCCCATGGAGCTCTGCAAACTGAGACCAGGAACGTGGGCTGGTGGATTTTGTTTCCCCAGGCAGAAGCCTTTGTCAGTACCAGGTAGGCCCTCAGCCCTTCGGGGCCGGCTGCCTGCTGGATTTCCACGAATATCAAGATGCCGCCCAGGGACAAACTGCATCCAATGCCAAATCAGGCTGCTTTGAGAGTGCCCATGGATCTCTGCAAACTGAGACCCGGAACGTGGGCTGGTGGGTTTTGTTTCCCCAGGCAGAAGCCTTTGTCAGTACCAGGTAGGCCCTCAGCCCTTCGGGGCCGGCTGCCTGCTGGATTTCCACGAATATCAAGATGCTGCCCAGGGACAAGCTGCCACCTATGCCAACTCGGGCTGCTTTGAGAGTGCCCATGGATCTCTGCAAACTGAGACCAGGAACGTGGGGTGCTGAGTTTTGTTTTCCTGGGTGGAAGTCTTTGTCTGTACCAGGTAGCGCCTTGTTCCTTAGGGGCAGGATGACTGCTGGATTTTCACGAATCTGAAGATGCCGCCCAGGGACAAGCTGCCAGCTGTGCCAACTCGGGCTGCTTTGCGAGTGCCCATGGAGCTCTGCAAACTGAGACCAGCAATGTGGGGTGGTGGGTTTTGTCTCCTTGGGTAGAAGCCTTTTTCAGTACCAGGGAGGCCCTCAGCCCTTCGGGGCCTGCTGCCTGCTGCATTTCCACGAATATAAAGGTGCCGCCCAGGGACAAGCTGCCACCTGTGGCAACTCGGGCTGCTTTCAGAGTGCCCATGGAGCTCTGAAAACTGAGACCAGTAACGTCGGGTAGTGGGTTTTGTTTCCGCAAGCAGAAGCCTTTGTCAGTACTAGGTAGGCCACTGTTCCTTAGGGTTTGGCCGCTTGCTGGATTTCCACGAATCTGAAGATGCCGCCCAGGGACAAGCTGCCACCTGTGCCAACTCGGGCTGCTTTGAGAGTGCCCACGGAGCTCTGCAAACTGAGACCAGAAACGTGAGCTGGTGGGTTTTGTCTCCTTGGGCAGAAGCATTTGCACTACTAGCTAGGCCCTCGGCCATTCGGGGCCTGCTGCCTGCTTGATTTCTACGAATATCAAGGTGCCGCCCAGGGACAAGCTGCCAGCTGTGCCAACTCGGGCTGCTTTGAGAGTGCCCATCGCGCTCTGCAAACTGAGACCAGGAACGTGGGCTGGTAGGTTTTGTTTTCCCGGGCAGAAGCCTTTGTCAGTACCCAGTAGGCCCTCGGCCATTCGGGGCCGGCAGCCTTCTGGATTTCCACGTATATCAAGATGCCACCAAGGGACAAGCTGCATCCCACGCCAAATCGGGCTGCTTTGAGAGTGCCCATGGAGCTCTGCAAACTGAGACCAGGAACGTGGGGTGCTGAGTTTTGTTTTCCCGGGCAGAAGCCTTTGTCAGTACCAGGTAGGGCCTTCTACCTATGGGGTAGGCTGGCAGCAGGATTTCCACGAATATCAGGATGCCGCCCAGGGACAAGCTGCCTCCCACGCCAACTCGGGCTGCTTTGAGAGTGCCCATGGAGCTCTACTAACTGAGAGCAGGAACATGGGCTGGTGGGTTTTGTCTCCTTGGGCAGAAGCATTTGCAGTACAAGCTAGGCCCTCGGGCCGTTCTGGCCGGCTGCCTGCTAGATTTCCACGAATATCAAGGTGCCGCCCAGGGACAAGCTGCCTCCCACGCCAACTCGGGCTGCTTTGAGAGTGCCTACGGAGCTCTGCAAACTGAGACCAGGAACCTGGGCTGGTGGGTTTTGTTTCCGCAGGCAGAAGCCTTTGACAGTACTAGGTACGCCACTGTTCCTTAGGGTTAGGCCGCTTGCTGGATTTCCACGAATATCAAGGTGCCGCCCAGGGACAAGCTGCCAGCTGTGGCAACTCGGGCTGCTTTGAGAGTGCCCATGGAGCTCTGCAAACTGAGACCAGGAACGGTGGGTGGTGGGTTTTGTTTTCCCAGGCGCAAGCCTTTGTCCGTACATGATAGGGCCTTGTTCCTCCGGAGCCGGCAGGCTGCTGGATTTCCACGAATATCAAGATGCCGCCCAGGGACAAGCTGCAAACTGTGCCAACTCGGGCAGCTTTGAGAGTGCCCATGGAGCTCTGCTAACTGAGACCAGGAACGTTGGGTGGTGGGTTTGTTTCCCCAGGCAGAAGCCTTTTTCAGTACTAGGTAGGCCAATGTTCCTTAGAGATAGGCCACTTGCTGGATTTCCACGAATATCAAGGTGCCGCCCAGGGACAAGCTGCCACCTGTGGCAAGTCGGGCTGCTTTGAGAGTGCCCACGGAGCTCTGCAAACTGAGAACAGGAATTTGGGGTGGTGGGTTTGTTTCCCCGGGCAGAAGCCTAAGTCTGTACCAGATAGGGCCTTGTTCCTCAGGGGCAGGCTGCCGGCTGGATTTCCACGAATATCAAGACGCCGCCCAGGGACAAGCTGCCACCTCTGCCAACTTGGGCTGCTTTGAGAGTGCCCATGGAGCTCTGCAAACTGAGACCAGGAACGTGGGCTGGTGGGTTTTGTCTCCTTGGGCAGAAGCATTTGCACTATTAGCTAGACCCTCGGCCCTTTGGGGCCGGCTGCCTGCTGGATTTCCACGAATATCAAGGTGCCGCCCAGGGAGAAGCTGCCACTCCTGCCAACTCGGGCTGCTTTGAGAGTGCCCATGGAGCTCTGCAAACTGAGACCAGGAACGTTGGATCGTGGGTATTGTTTTCCCGGGCAGAAGCCTTTGTCAGTACCCAGTAAGCCCTCGGCCATTCGGGGCCGGCAGCCTTCAGGATTTCCACGAATATCAAGATGCCGCCCAGGGACAAGCTGCATCCAATGCCAAATCGGGCTGCTTTGAGAGTGCCCATGGAGCTCTGCAAACTGAGACCAGGAACGTGGGCTGGTGGATTTTGTTTCCCCAGGCAGAAGCCTTTGTCAGTACCAGGTAGGCCCTCAGCCCTTCGGGGCCGGCTGCCTGCTGGATTTCCACGAATATCAAGATGCCGCCCAGGGACAAACTGCATCCAATGCCAAATCAGGCTGCTTTGAGAGTGCCCATGGATCTCTGCAAACTGAGACCCGGAACGTGGGCTGGTGGGTTTTGTTTCCCCAGGCAGAAGCCTTTGTCAGTACCAGGTAGGCCCTCAGCCCTTCGGGGCCGGCTGCCTGCTGGATTTCCACGAATATCAAGATGCTGCCCAGGGACAAGCTGCCACCTATGCCAACTCGGGCTGCTTTGAGAGTGCCCATGGATCTCTGCAAACTGAGACCAGGAACGTGGGGTGCTGAGTTTTGTTTTCCTGGGTGGAAGCCTTTGTCTGTACCAGGTAGCGCCTTGTTCCTTAGGGGCAGGATGACTGCTGGATTTTCACGAATCTGAAGATGCCGCCCAGGGACAAGCTGCCAGCTGTGCCAACTCGGGCTGCTTTGCGAGTGCCCATGGAGCTCTGCAAACTGAGACCAGCAATGTGGGGTGGTGGGTTTTGTCTCCTTGGGTAGAAGCCTTTTTCAGTACCAGGGAGGCCCTCAGCCCTTCGGGGCCTGCTGCCTGCTGCATTTCCACGAATATAAAGGTGCCGCCCAGGGACAAGCTGCCACCTGTGGCAACTCGGGCTGCTTTCAGAGTGCCCATGGAGCTCTGAAAACTGAGACCAGTAACGTCGGGTAGTGGGTTTTGTTTCCGCAAGCAGAAGCCTTTGTCAGTACTAGGTAGGCCACTGTTCCTTAGGGTTAGGCCGCTTGCTGGATTTCCACGAATCTGAAGATGCCGCCCAGGGACAAGCTGCCACCTGTGCCAACTCGGGCTGCTTTGAGAGTGCCCACGGAGCTCTGCAAAATGAGACCAGAAACGTGAGCTGGTGGGTTTTGTCTCCTTGGGCAGAAGCATTTGCACTACTAGCTAGGCCCGCGGCCATTCGGGGCCTGCTGCCTGCTCGATTTCGTCGAATATCAAGGTGCCGCCCAGGGACAAGCTGCCAGCTGTGCCAACTCGGGCTGCTTTGAGAGTGCCCACGGAGCTCTGCAAACTGATAACATGAATTTGGGGTGGTGGGTTTGTTTCCCCGGGCAGAAGCCTAAGTCTGTACCAGATAGGGCCTTGTTCCTCAGGGGCAGGCTGCCGGCTGGATTTCCACGAATATCAAGATGCCGCCCAGGGACAAGCTGCCACCTGTGCCAACTCGGGCTGCTTTGAGAGTGCCCATGGAGCTCTGCAAACTGAGACCAGGAACGTGGGCTGGTGGGTTTTGTCTCCTTGGGCAGAAGCATTTGCACTACAAGGTAGACCCTCGGCCCTTTGGGGCCGGCTGCCTGCTGGATTTCCACGAATATCAAGGTGCCGCCCAGGGAGAAGCTGCCACCCGTGCCAACTCGGGCTGCTTTGAGAGTGCCCATGGAGCTCTGCAAACTGAGACCAGGAACGTTGGATGGTGGGTATTGTTTTCCCGGGCAGAAGCCTTTGTCAGTACCCAGTAAGCCCTCGGCCATTCGGGGCCGGCAGCCTTCAGGATTTCCACGAATATCAAGATGCCGCCCATGGACAAGCTGCCACCCGTGCCAACTCGGGCTGCTTTGAGAGTGCCCATGGAGCTCTGCTAACTGAGAGCAGGAACGTGGGTTGGTGGGTTTTGTCTCCTTGGGCAGAACCATTTGCAGTACCAGGTAGGCCCTCATCCCTTCGGGGCCGGCGGCCTGCTGGATTTCCACGTATATCAAGATGCCGCCCAGGGACAAGCTGCCACCTGTGCCAACTCGGGCTGCTTTGAGAGTGCCCATGGAGCTCTGCAAACTGAGACCAGGAACTTGGTCTGGTGGGTTTTGTTTTCCCGGGCAGAAGCCTTTGTCAGTACCCAGTAGGCCCTCGGCCATTCGGGGCCGGCAACCTTCTGGATTTCCACGTATATCAAGATGCCGCCCAGGGACAAGCTGCATCCAACGCCAAATCGGGCTGCTTTGAGAGTGCCCATGGAGCTCTGCAAACTGAGACCAGGAACGTGGGCTGGTGGGTTTTGTTTCCCCAGGCAGAAGCCTTTGTCAGTACCAGGTAGGCCCTCAGCCCTTCGGGGCCGGCTGCCTGCTGGATTTCCACGAATATCAAGATGCCGCCCAGGGACAAGCTGCCACCTATGCCAACTCGGGCTGCTTTGATAGTGCCCATGGATCTCTGCAAACTGAGACCAGGAACGTGGGGTGCTGAGTTTTGTTTTCCTGGGTAGAAGCCTTTGTCAGTACCAGGTAGGCCCTTGTTCCTTAGGGGCAGGATGACTGCTGGATTTTCACGAATCCAAGATGCCGCCCAGGGACAAGCTGCCACGTGCCAACTCGGGCTGCTTTGAGAGTGCCCATGGAGCTCTGCTAACTGAGACCAGGAACGTGGGCTGGTGGGTTTTGTCTCCTTGGGCAGAAGCATTTGCAGTACCAGGTAGGCCCCAGCCCTTCGGGGCCGGCTGCCTTCTGGATTTCCACGTATATCAAGGTGCCGCCCAGGGACAAGCTGCCACCTGTGCCAACTCGGGCTGCTTTGAGAGTGCCCATGGAGCTCTGCAAACTGAGACCAGGAACGTGGGTTGGTGGGTTTTGTTTCCTGGGCAGAAGCCTTTGTCAGTACCAGGTAGGCCCTGTTCCTTAGGGGCAGGCCGCCTGCTGGATTTCCACGAATATCAAGGTGCCGCCCAGGGACAAGCTGCCAGCTGTGCCAACTCGGGCTGCTTTGAGAGTGCCCATGGATCTCTGCAAACTGAGACCAGGAACGTGGGGTGGTGGGTTTTGTTTTCCCAGGCAGAAGCCTTTGTCAGTACCAGGTAGGGCCTGTTCCTTAGGGGCAGGCTGCTTGCTGGATTTCCACGAATCCAAGATGCCGCCCAGGGACAAGCTGCCACCTGTGCCAACTCGGGCTGCTTTGAGAGTGCCCATGGAGCTCTGCAAACTGAGACCAGGAACGTGGGCTGGTGGGTTTTGTCTCCTTGGGCAGAAGCATTTGCACTACTAGCTATGCCCTTGGCCCTTAGGGGCCGGCTGCCTGCTGGATTTCTACGAATATCAAGATGCCGCCCAGGGACAAGCTGCCAGCTGTGCCAACTCGGGCTGCTTTGAGAGTGCCCATGGAGCTCTGCAAACTGAGACCAGGAACGTGGGGTGCTGAGTTTTGTTTTCCCGGGCAGAAGCCTTTGTCAGTACCAGGTAGGCCCTCGTTCCTTCGGGGCAGGCATGCCTACTGGATTTCCACGAATCAAGATGCCGCCCAGGGACAAGCTGCCACCTGTGCCAACTCGGGCTGCTTTGAGAGTGCCCATGGAGCTCTGCAAACTGAGACCAGGAACGTGGGCTGGTGGGTTTTGTTTCCTGGGCAGAAGCCTTTTTCAGTACCAGGGAGGCCCTCTTTGAGAGTGCCCAGCCCTTCGGGGCCTGCTGCCTGCTGGATTTCCACGAATATCAAGGTGCCGCCCAGGGACAAGCTGCCACCCGTGCCAACTCGGGCTGCTTTGAGAGTGCCCATGGAGCTCTGCAAACTGAGACCAGGAACGTGGGGTGGTGGGTTTTGTTTCCCCGGGCAGAAGCCTAAGTCTGTACCAGATAGGGCCTTGTTCCTCAGGGGCAGGCTGCCTGCTGGATTTCCACGAATATCAAGATGCCGCCCAGGGACAAGCTGCCACCTGTGCCAACTCGGGCTGCTATGAGAGTGCCCATGGAGCTCTGCTAACTGAGACCAGGAACGTGGGCTGGTGGGTTTTGTTCCTTGGGCAGAAGCCTTTGTCAGTACAAGGTAGACCCTCGGCCCTTTTAGGGCCGGCTGCCTGCTGGATTTCCACGAATATCAAGGTGCCGCCCAGGGAGAAGCTGCCACCCGTGCCAACTCGGGCTGCTTTGAGAGTGCCCATGGAGCTCTGCAAACTGAGACCAGGAACGTTGGATGGTGGGTATTGTTTTCCCGGGCAGAAGCCTTTGTCAGTACCCAGTAGGCCCTCGGCCATTCGGGGCCGGCAGCCTTCAGGATTTCCACGAATATCAAGATGCCGCCCACGGACAAGCTGCCACCCGTGCCAACTCGGGCTGCTTTGAGAGTGCCCATGGAGCTCTGCTAACTGAGAGCAGGAACGTGGGTTGGTGGGTTTTGTCTCCTTGGGCAGAAGCATTTGCAGTACCAGGTAGGCCCTCAGCCCTTCGGGGCCGGCGGCCTGCTGGATTTCCACGAATATCAAGATGCCGCCCAGGGACAAGCTGCCACCTGTGCCAACTCGGGCTGCTTTGAGAGTGCCCATGGAGCTCTGCAAACTGAGACCAGGAACTTGGTCTGGTGGGTTTTGTTTTCCCGGGCAGAAGCCTTTGTCAGTACCCAGTAGGCCCTCGGCCATTCGGGGCCGGCAACCTTCTGGATTTCCACGTATATCAAGATGCCGCCCAGGGACAAGCTGCATCCAACGCCAAATCGGGCTGCTTTGAGAGTGCCCATGGAGCTCTGCAAACTGAGACCAGGAACGTGGGCTGGTGGGTTTTGTTTCCCCAGGCAGAAGCCTTTGTCAGTACCAGGTAGGCCCTCAGCCCTTCGGGGCCGGCTGCCTGCTGGATTTCCACGAATATCAAGATGCTGCCCAGGGACAAGCTGCCACCTATGCCAACTCGGGCTGCTTTGATAGTGCCCATGGATCTCTGCAAACTGAGACCAGGAACGTGGGGTGCTGAGTTTTGTTTTCCTGGGTAGAAGCCTTTGTCTGTACCAGGTAGGGCCTTGTTCCTTAGGGGCAGGGTGACTGCTGGATTTTCAAGAATCCGAAGATGCCGCCCAGGGACAAGCTGCCACTGTGCCAACTCGGGCTGCTTTGAGAGTGCCCATGGAGCTCTGCAAACTGAGACCAGCAACGTGGGGTGGTGGGTTTTGTCTCCTTGGGTAGAAGCCTTTTTCAGTACCAGGGAGGCCCTCAGCCCTTCGGGGCCTGCTGCCTGCTGGATTTCCACAAATATCAAGGTGCCGCCCAGGGACAAGCTGCCACCTGTGCCAACTCGGGCTGCTTTGAGAGTGCCCATGGAGCTCTGCAAACTGAGACCAGGAACGTGGGCTGGTGGGTTTTGTTTCCCCAGGCAGAAGCCTTTGTCAGTACCAGGTAGGCCCTCAGCCCTTCGGGGCCGGCTGCCTGCTGGATTTCCACGAATATCAAGATGCCGCCCAGGGACAAGCTGCCACCTATGCCAACTCGGGCTGCTTTGATAGTGCCCATGGATCTCTGCAAACTGAGACCAGGAACGTGGGGTGCTGAGTTTTGTTTTCCTGGGCAGAAGCCTTTGTCTGTACCAGGTAGGGCCTTCTACCTATGGGGTAGGCTGGCAGCAGGATTTCCACGAATATCAGGATGCCGCCCAGGGACAAGCTGCCTCCCACGCCAACTCGGGCTGCTTTGAGAGTGCCCATGGAGCTCTACTAACTGAGAGCAGGAACATGGGCTGGTGGGTTTTGTCTCCTTGGGCAGAAGCATTTGCACTTCTAGCTAGGCCCTCAGCCCTTTGGGGCCGGCTGCCTGCTAGATTTCCACTAATATCAAGGTGCCGCCCAGGGACAAGCTGCCACCTGTGCCAACTCGGGCTGCTTTGAGAGTGCCCACGGAGCTCTGCAAACTGAGACCAGGAACGTGGGGTGGTGGGTTTTGTTTCCGCAGGCAGAAGCCTTTGTCAGTACTAGGTACGCCCTGTTCCTTAGGGTTAGGCCGCTTGCTGGATTTCCACGAATATCAAGGTGCCGCCCAGGGACAAGCTGCCACCCGTGCCAACTCGGGCTGCTTTGAGAGTGCCCATGGAGCTCTGCAAACTGAGACCAGGAACTTGGGCTGGTGGGTTTTGTTTTCCCGGGCAGAAGCCTTTGTCAGTACCAGTAGGCCCTCGGCCATTCGGGGCCGGCAAACTTCTGGATTTCCACGATATCAAGATGCCGCCCAGGGACAAGCTGCCATCCAACGCCAACTCGGGCTGCTTTGAGAGTGCCCATGGAGCTCTGCTAACTGAGACCAGGAACGTGGGCTGGTGGGTTTTGTCTCCTTGGGCAGAAGCATTTGCACTACAAGCTAGACCCTCGGCCCTTTGGGGCCGGCTGCCTGCTGGATTTTCACGAATATCAAGGTGCCGCCCAGGGACAAGCTGCCACCCGTGCCAACTCGGGCTGCTTTGAGAGTGCCCATGGAGCTCTGCAAACTGAGACCAGGAACATTGGATGGTGGGTTTTGTTTTCCCGGGCAGAAGCCTTTGTCAGTACCCAGTAGGCCCTCGGCCATTGGGGCCGGCCGCCTTCTGGATTTCCACGTATATCAAGATGCCGCCCAGGGACAAGCTGCCACCCGTGCCAACTCGGACTGCTTTGAGAGTGCCCATGGAGCTCTGCTAACTGAGAGCAGGAACGTGGGCTGGTGGGTTTTGTCTCCTTGGGCAGAAGCATTTGCAGTACCAGGTTGGCCCTCAGCCCTTCGGGGCCGGCGGCCTGCTGGATTTCCACGAATATCAAGATGCCGCCCAGGGACAAGCTGCCACCTGTGCCAACTCGGGCTGCTTTGAGAGTGCCCATGGAGCTCTGCAAACTGAGACCAGGAACGTGGGGTGGTGGGTTTTGTTTTCCTGGGCAGAAGCCTTTGTCAGTACCCAGTAGGCCCTCGGCCATTCGGGGCCGGCAACCTTCTGGATTTCCACGTATATCAAGATGCCGCCCAGGGACAAGCTGCCTCCAACGCCAACTCGGGCTGCTTTGAGAGTGCCCATGGAGCTCTGCAAACTGAGACCAGGAACGTGGGCTGGTGGGTTTTGTCTCCTTGGGCAGAAGCATTTGCACAATACCAGGTAGGCCCTCAGCCCTTCGGGGCCGGCTGCCTGCTGGATTTCCACGAATATCAAGGTGCCGCCCAGGGACAAGCTGCCACCTGTGCCAACTCGAGGCTGCTTTGATAGTGCCCATGGATCTCTGCAAACTGAGACCAGGAACGTGGGGTGCTGAGTTTTGTTTTCCTGGGTAGAAGCCTTTGTCTGTACCAGGTAGGGCCTTGTTCCTTAGGGGCAGGATGACTGCTGGATTTCCACGAATCCGAAGATGCCGCCCAGGGACAAGCTGCCAGCTGTGCCAACTCGGGCTGCTTTGAGAGTGCCCATGGAGCTCTGCAAACTGAGACCAGCAATGTGGGCTGGTGTGTTTTGTCTCCGTGGGTAGAAGCCTTTTTCAGTACCAGGGAGGCCCTCAGCCCTTCGGGGCCTGCTGCCTGATGGATTTCCACAAATATCAAGGTGCCGCCCAGGGACAAGCTGCCAGCTGTGCCAACTCGGGCTGCTTTGAGAGTGCCCATGGAGCTCTGCAAACTGAGACCAGGAACGTGGGCTGGTGGGTTTTGTTTCCGCAGGCAGAAGCCTTTGTCAGTACCAGGTAGGCCCTCAGCCCTTCGGGGCCGGCTGCCTGCTGGATTTCCACGAATATCAAGATGCTGCCCAGGGACAAGCTGCCACCTATGCCAACTCGGGCTGCTTTGATAGTGCCCATGGATCTCTGCAAACTGAGACCAGGAACGTGGGGTGCTGAGTTTTGTTTTCCTGGGTAGAAGCCTTTGTCTGTACCAGGTAGGGCCTTCTACCTATGGGGTAGGCTGGCAGCAGGATTTCCACGAATATCAGGATGCCGCCCAGGGACAAGCTGCCTCCCACGCCAACTCGGGCTGCTTTGTGAGTGCCCATGGAGCTCTACTAACTGGGAGCAGGAACATGGGCTGGTGGGTTTTGTCTCCTTGGGCAGAAGCATTTGCACTTCTAGCTAGGCCCTCAGCCCTTTGGGGCCGGCTGCCTGCTAGATTTCCACTAACATCAAGGTGCCGCCCAGGGACAAGCTGCCACCTGTGCCAACTGGGGCTGCTTTGAGAGTGCCTACGGAGCTCTGCAAACTGAGACCAGGAACGTGGGGTGGTGGGTTTTGTTTCCGCAGGCAGAAGCCTTTGACAGTACTAGGTACGCAACTGTTCCTTAGGGTTAGGCCGCTTGCTGGATTTCCACGAATATCAAGGTGCCGCCCAGGGACAAGCTGCCAGCTGTGGCAACTCGGGCTGCTTTGAGAGTGCCCACGGAGCTCTGCAAACTGAGACCAGGAACTTGGTCTGGTGGGTTTTGTTTTCCCAAGCAGAAGCCTTTGTCAGTATCCAGTAGGCCCTCGGCCATTCGGGGCCGGCAAACTTCTGGATTTCCACGTATATCAAGATGCCGCCCAGGGACAAGCTGCATCCAACGCCAACTCGTGCTGCTATGAGAGTGCCCATGGAGCTCTGCTAACTGAGACCAGGAACGTGGGGTGGTGGGTTTTGTCTCCTTGGGCAGAAGCATTTGCACTACAAGCTAGACCCTCGGCCCTTTGGGGCCGGCTGCCTGCTGGATTTCCACGAATATCAAGGTGCCGCCCAGGGAGAAGCTGCCACCCGTGCCAACTCGGGCTGCTTTGAGAGTGCCCATGGAGCTCTGCAAACTGAGACCAGGAACATTGGATGGTGGGTATTGTTTTCCCGGGCAGAAGCCTTTGTCAGTACCCAGTAGGCCCTCGGCCATTCGGGGCCGGCAGCCTTCAGGATTTCCACAAATATCAAGATGCCGCCCACGGACAAGCTGCCACCCGTGCCAACTCGGACTGCTTTGAGAGTGCCCATGGAGCTCTGCTAACTGAGAGCAGGAACGTGGGTTGGTGGGTTTTGTCTCCTTGGGCAGAACCATTTGCAGTACCAGGTTGGCCCTCAGCCCTTCGGGGCCGGCGGCCTGCTGGATTTCCACGAATATCAAGATGCCGCCCAGGGACAAGCTGCCACCTGTGCCAACTCGGGCTGCTTTGAGAGTGCCCATGGAGCTCTGCAAACTGAGACCAGGAACTTGGTCTGGTGGGTTTTGTTTTCCCGGGCAGAAGCCTTTGTCAGTACCCAGTAGGCCCTCGGCCATTCGGGGCCGGCAACCTTCTGGATTTCCACGTATATCAAGATGCCGCCCAGGGACAAGCTGCATCCAACGCCAACTCGGGCTGCTTTGAGAGTGCCCATGGAGCTCTGCAAACTGAGACCAGGAACGTGGGCTGGTGGGTTTTGTTTCCCCAGGCAGAAGCTTTGTCAATACCAGGTAGGCCCTCAGCCCTTCGGGGCCGGCTGCCTGCTGGATTTCCACGAATATCAAGATGCTGCCCAGGGACAAGCTGCCACCTGTGCCAACTCGAGCTGCTTTGATAGTGCCCATGGATCTCTGCAAACTGAGACCAGGAACGTGGGGTGCTGAGTTTTGTTTTCCTGGGTAGAAGCCTTTGTCTGTACCAGGTAGGGCCTTGTTCCTTAGGGGCAGGATGACTGCTGGATTTTCAAGAATCCGAAGATGCCGCCCAGGGACAAGCTGCCAGCTGTGCCAACTCGGGCTGCTTTGAGAGTGCCCATGGAGCTCTGCAAACTGAGACCAGCAATGTGGGGTGGTGTGTTTTGTCTCCGTGGGTAGAAGCCTTTTTCAGTACCAGGGAGGCCCTCAGCCCTTCGGGGCCTGCTGCCTGATGGATTTCCACAAATATCAAGGTGCCGCCCAGGGACAAGCTGCCAGCTGTGCCAACTCGGGCTGCTTTGAGAGTGCCCATGGAGCTCTGCAAACTGAGACCAGGAACGTGGGCTGGTGGGTTTTGTTTCCGCAGGCAGAAGCCTTTGTCAGTACCAGGTAGGCCCTCAGCCCTTCGGGGCCGGCTGCCTGCTGGATTTCCACGAATATCAAGATGCTGCCCAGGGACAAGCTGCCACCTATGCCAACTCGGGCTGCTTTGATAGTGCCCATGGATCTCTGCAAACTGAGACCAGGAACGTGGGGTGCTGAGTTTTGTTTTCCTGGGTAGAAGCCTTTGTCTGTACCAGGTAGGGCCTTCTACCTATGGGGTAGGCTGGCAGCAGGATTTCCACGAATATCAGGATGCCGCCCAGGGACAAGCTGCCTCCCACGCCAACTCGGGCTGCTTTGTGAGTGCCCATGGAGCTCTACTAACTGGGAGCAGGAACATGGGCTGGTGGGTTTTGTCTCCTTGGGCAGAAGCATTTGCACTTCTAGCTAGGCCCTCAGCCCTTTGGGGCCGGCTGCCTGCTAGATTTCCACTAACATCAAGGTGCCGCCCAGGGACAAGCTGCCACCTGTGCCAACTCGGGCTGCTTTGAGAGTGCCCACGGAGCTCTGCAAACTGAGACCAGGAACGTGGGGTGGTGGGTTTTGTTTCCGCAGGCAGAAGCCTTTGACAGTACTAGGTACGCAACTGTTCCTTAGGGTTAGGCCGCTTGCTGGATTTCCACGAATATCAAGGTGCCGCCCAGGGACAAGCTGCCAGCTGTGGCAACTCGGGCTGCTTTGAGAGTGCCCACGGAGCTCTGCAAACTGAGACCAGGAACTTGGTCTGGTGGGTTTTGTTTTCCCGGGCAGAAGCCTTTGTCAGTATCCAGTAGGCCCTCGGCCATTCGGGGCCGGCAAACTTCTGGATTTCCACGTATATCAAGATGCCGCCCAGGGACAAGCTGCATCCAACGCCAACTCGTGCTGCTATGAGAGTGCCCATGGAGCTCTGCTAACTGAGACCAGGAACGTGGGCTGGTGGGTTTTGTCTCCTTGGGCAGAAGCATTTGCACTACAAGCTAGACCCTCGGCCCTTTGGGGCCGGCTGCCTGCTGGATTTCCACGAATATCAAGGTGCCGCCCAGGGAGAAGCTGCCACCTGTGCCAACTCGGGCTGCTTTGAGAGTGCCCATGGAGCTCTGCAAACTGAGACCAGGAACGTTGGATGGTGGGTATTGTTTTCCCGGGCAGAAGCCTTTGTCAGTACCCAGTAGGCCCTCGGCCATTCGGGGCCGGCAGCCTTCAGGATTTCCACAAATATCAAGATGCCGCCCACGGACAAGCTGCCACCCGTGCCAACTCGGACTGCTTTGATAGTGCCCATGGAGCTCTGCTAACTGAGAGCAGGAACGTGGGTTGGTGGGTTTTGTCTCCTTGGGCAGAACCATTTGCAGTACCAGGTTGGCCCTCAGCCCTTCGGGGCCGGCGGCCTGCTGGCTTTCCACGAATATCAAGATGCCGCCCAGAGACAAGCTGCCACCTGTGCCAACTCGGGCTGCTTTGAGAGTGCCCATGGAGCTCTGCAAACTGAGACCAGGAACTTGGTCTGGTGGGTTTTGTTTTCCCGGGCAGAAGCCTTTGTCAGTACCCAGTAGGCCCTCGGCCATTCGGGGCCGGCAACCTTCTGGATTTCCACGTATATCAAGATGCCGCCCAGGGACAAGCTGCATCCAACGCCAAATCGGGCTGCTTTGAGAGTGCCCATGGAGCTCTGCAAACTGAGACCAGGAACGTGGGCTGGTGGGTTTTGTTTCCCCAGGCAGAAGCTTTGTCAATACCAGGTAGGCCCTCAGCCCTTTGGGGCCGGCTGCCTGCTGGATTTCCACGAATATCAAGATGCTGCCCAGGGACAAGCTGGCACCTATGCCAACTCGAGCTGCTTTGATAGTGCCCATGGATCTCTGCAAACTGAGACCGGGAACGTGGGGTGCTGAGTTTTGTTTTCCTGGGTAGAAGCCTTTGTCTGTACCAGGTAGGGCCTTGTTCCTTAGGGGCAGGATGACTGCTGGATTTCCAAGAATCCGAAGATGCCGCCCAGGGACAAGCTGCCAGCTGTTCCAACTCGGGCTGCTTTGAGAGTGCCCATGGAGCTCTACTAACTGGGAGCAGGAACATGGGCTGGTGGGTTTTGTCTCCTTGGGCAGAAGCATTTGCACTTCTAGCTAGGCCCTCAGCCCTTTGGGGCCGGCTGCCCGCTAGATTTCCACTCACATCAAGGTGCCGCCCAGGGACAAGCTGCCACTCGTGCCAACTCGGGCTGCTTTGAGAGTGCCTACGGAGCTCTGCAAACTGAGACCAGGAACGTGGGGTGGAGGGTTTTGTTCCCGCAGGCAGAAGCCTTTGACAGTACTAGGTACGCCACTGTTCCTTAGGGTTAGGCCGCTTGCTGGATTTCCACGAATATCAAGGTGCCGCCCAGGGACAAGCTGCCAGCTGTGGCAACTCGGGCTGCTTTGAGAGTGCCTACGGAGCTCTGCAAGCTGAGACCAGGAACGTTGGGTGGTGGGTTTGTTTCCCCAGGCAGAAGCCAAAGTCACTACTAGGTAGGACCAATGTTCCTTAGAGATAGGCTGCTTGCTGGATTTCCACGAATCCGAAGATGCCGCCCAGGGACAAGCTGCCACCTGTGCCAACTCGGGCTGCTTTGAGAGTGCCCATGGAGCTCTGCTAACTGAGAGCAGGAACGTGGGCTGGTGGGTTTTGTCTCCTTGGGCAGAAGCATTTGCACTACTAGCTAGACCCTCGGCCCTTTGGGTCTGTCTGCCTGCTGGATTTGCATGAATATCAAGGTGCCGCCCAGGGATAAGCTGCCAGCTGTGCCAACTCGGGCTGCTTTGAGAGTGCCCATGGAGCTCTGCAAACTGAGACCAGGAACTTGGTCTGGTGGGTTTTGTTTTCCCGGGCAGAAGCCTTTGTCAGTATCCAGTAGGCCCTCGGCCATTCGGGGCCGGCAACCTTCTGGATTTCCACGTATATCAAGATGCCGCCCAGGGACAAGCTGCATCCAACGCCAAATCGGGCTGCTTTGAGAGTGCCCATGGAGCTCTGCAAACTGAGACCAGGAACGTGGGCTGGTGGGTTTTGTCTCCTTGGGCAGAAGCCTTTTTCAGTACCAGGGAGGCCCTCAGCCCTTCGGGGCCTGCTGCCTGCTGGATTTCCACGAATATCAAGGTGCCGCCCAGGGACAAGCTGCCACCCGTGCCAACTCGGGCTGCTTTGAGAGTGCCCATGGAGCTCTGCAAACTGAGAACAGGAATTTGGGGTGGTGGGTTTGTTTCCCCGGGCAGAAGCCTAAGTCTGTACCAGATAGGGCCTTGTTCCTCAGGGGCAGGCTGCCGGCTGGATTTCCACGAATATCAAGATGCCGCCCAGGGACAAGCTGCCACCTGTGCCAACTCGGGCTGCTATGAGAGTGCCCATGGAGCTCTGCTAACTGAGACCAGGAACGTGGGCTGGTGGGTTTTGTCTCCTTGGGCAGAAGCATTTGCACTACAAGCTAGACCCTCGGCCCTTTGGGGCCGGCTGCCTGCTGGATTTCCACGAATATCAAGGTGCCGCCCAGGGAGAAGCTGCCACCCGTGCCAACTCGGGCTGCTTTGAGAGTGCCCACGGAGCTCTGCAAACTGAGACCAGGAACGTTGGATGGTGGGTATTGTTTTCCCGGGCAGAAGCCTTTGTCAGTACCCAGTAGGCCCTCGGCCATTCGGGGCCGGCAGCCTTCAGGATTTCCACAAATATCAAGATGCCGCCCACGGACAAGCTGCCACCCGTGCCAACTCGGACTGCTTTGAGAGTGCCCATGGAGCTCTGCTAACTGAGAGCAGGAACGTGGGTTGGTGGGTTTTGTCTCCTTGGGCAGAATCATTTGCAGTACCAGGTTGGCCCTCAGCCCTTCGGGGCCGGCGGCCTGCTGGATTTCCAAGAATATCAAGATGCCGCCCAGGGACAAGCTGCCACCTGTGCCAACTCGGGCTGCTTTGAGAGTGCCCATGGAGCTCTGCAAACTGAGACCAGGAACTTGGTCTGGTGGGTTTTGTTTTCCCGGGCAGAAGCCTTTGTCAGTACCCAGTAGGCCCTCGGCCATTCGGGGCCGGCAACCTTCTGGATTTCCACGTATATCAAGATGCCGCCCAGGGACAAGCTGCATCCAACGCCAAATCGGGCTGCATTGAGAGTGCCCATGGAGCTCTGCAAACTGAGACCAGGAACGTGGGCTGGTGGGTTTTGTTTCCCCAGGCAGAAGCCTTTGTCAGTACCAGGTAGGCCCTCAGCCCTTCGGGGCCGGCTGCCTGCTGGATTTCCACGAATATCAAGATGCTGCCCAGGGACAAGCTGCCACCTATGCCAACTCGGGCTGCTTTGATAGTGCCCATGGATCTCTGCAAACTGAGACCAGGAACGTGGGGTGCTGAGTTTTGTTTTCCTGGGTAGAAGCCTTTGTCTGTACCAGGTAGGGCCTTGTTCCTTAGGGGCAGGGTGACTGCTGGATTTTCAAGAATCCGAAGATGCCGCCCAGGGACAAGCTGCCAGCTGTGCCAACTTGGGCTGCTTTGAGAGTGCCCATGGAGCTCTGCAAACTGAGACCAGCAATGTGGGGTGGTGGGTTTTGTCTCCTTGGGTAGAAGCCTTTTTCAGTACCAGGGAGGCCCTCAGCCCTTCGGGGCCTGCTGCCTGATGGATTTCCACAAATATCAAGGTGCCGCCCAGGGACAAGCTGCCAGCTGTGCCAACTCGGGCTGCTTTGAGAGTGCCCATGGAGCTCTGCAAACTGAGACCAGGAACGTGGGCTGGTGGGTTTTGTTTCCCCAGGCAGAAGCCTTTGTCAGTACCAGGTAGGCCCTCAGCCCTTCGGGGCCGGCTGCCTGCTGGATTTCCACGAATATCAAGATGCTGCCCAGGGACAAGCTGCCACCTATGCCAACTCGGGCTGCTTTGATAGTGCCCATGGATCTCTGCAAACTGAGACCAGGAACGTGGGGTGCTGAGTTTTGTTTTCCTGGGTAGAAGCCTTTGTCTGTACCAGGTAGGGCCTTCTACCTATGGGGTAGGCTGGCAGCAGGATTTCCACGAATATCAGGATGCCGCCCAGGGACAAGCTGCCTCCCACGCCAACTCCGGCTGCTTTGTGAGTGCCCATGGAGCTCTACTAACTGGGAGCAGGAACATGGGCTGGTGGGTTTTGTCTCCTTGGGCAGAAGCATTTGCACTTCTAGCTAGGCCCTCAGCCCTTTGGGGCCGGCTGCCTGCTAGATTTCCACTAACATCAAGGTGCCGCCCAGGGACAAGCTGCCACCTGTGCCAACTCGGGCTGCTTTGAGAGTGCCTACGGAGCTCTGCAAACTGAGACCAGGAACGTGGGCTGGTGGGTTTTGTTTCCGCAGGCAGAAGCCTTTGACAGTACTAGGTACGCCACTGTTCCTTAGGGTTAGGCCGCTTGCTGGATTTCCACGAATATCAAGGTGCCGCCCAGGGACAAGCTGCCACCCGTGCCAACTCGGGCTGCTTTGAGAGTGCCCACGGAGCTCTGCAAACTGAGACCAGGAACTTGGTCTGGTGGGTTTTGTTTTCCCGGGCAGAAGCCTTTGTCAGTATCCAGTAGGCCCTCGGCCATTCGGGGCCGGCAAACTTCTGGATTTCCACGTATATCAAGATGCCGCCCTGGGACAAGCTGCATCCAACGCCAACTCGGGCTGCTATGAGAGTGCCCATGGAGCTCTGCTAACTGAGACCAGGAACGTGGGCTGGTGGGTTTTGTCTCCTTGGGCAGAAGCATTTGCACTACAAGCTAGACCCTCGGCCCTTTGGGGCCGGCTGCCTGCTGGATTTTCACGAATATCAAGGTGCCGCCCAGGGAGAAGCTGCCACCCGTGCCAACTCGGGCTGCTTTGAGAGTGCCCATGGAGCTCTGCAAACTGAGACCAGGAACATTGGATGGTGGGTATTGTTTTCCCGGGCAGAAGCCTTTGTCAGTACCCAGTAGGCCCTCGGCCATTGGGGGCCGGCCGCCTTCAGGATTTCCACAAATATCAAGATGCCGCCCACGGACAAGCTGCCACCCGTGCCAACTCGGACTGCTTTGAGAGTGCCCATGGAGCTCTGCTAACTGAGAGCAGGAACGTGGGTTGGTGGGTTTTGTCTCCTTGGGCAGAACCATTTGCAGTACCAGGTTGGCCCTCAGCCCTTCGGGGCCGGCGGCCTGCTGGATTTCCACGAATATCAAGATGCCGCCCAGAGACAAGCTGCCACCTGTGCCAACTCGGGCTGCTTTGAGAGTGCCCATGGAGCTCTGCAAACTGAGACCAGGAACTTGGTCTGGTGGGTTTTGTTTTCCCGGGCAGAAGCCTTTGTCAGTACCCAGTAGGCCCTCGGCCATTCGGGGCCGGCAACCTTCTGGATTTCCACGTATATCAAGATGCCGCCCAGGGACAAGCTGCATCCAACGCCAAATCGGGCTGCTTTGAGAGTGCCCATGGAGCTCTGCAAACTGAGACCAGGAACGTGGGCTGGTGGGTTTTGTTTCCCCAGGCAGAAGCTTTGTCAATACCAGGTAGGCCCTCAGCCCTTCGGGGCCGGCTGCCTGCTGGATTTCCACGAATATCAAGATGCTGCCCAGGGACAAGCTGCCACCTGTGCCAACTCGAGCTGCTTTGATAGTGCCCATGGATCTCTGCAAACTGAGACCAGGAACGTGGGGTGCTGAGTTTTGTTTTCCTGGGTAGAAGCCTTTGTCTGTACCAGGTAGGGCCTTGTTCCTTAGGGGCAGGATGACTGCTGGATTTTCAAGAATCCGAAGATGCCGCCCAGGGACAAGCTGCCAGCTGTGCCAACTCGGGCTGCTTTGAGAGTGCCCATGGAGCTCTGCAAACTGAGACCAGCAATGTGGGGTGGTGTGTTTTGTCTCCGTGGGTAGAAGCCTTTTTCAGTACCAGGGAGGCCCTCAGCCCTTCGGGGCCTGCTGCCTGATGGATTTCCACAAATATCAAGGTGCCGCCCAGGGACAAGCTGCCAGCTGTGCCAACTCGGGCTGCTTTGAGAGTGCCCATGGAGCTCTGCAAACTGAGACCAGGAACGTGGGCTGGTGGGTTTTGTTTCCGCAGGCAGAAGCCTTTGTCAGTACCAGGTAGGCCCTCAGCCCTTCGGGGCCGGCTGCCTGCTGGATTTCCACGAATATCAAGATGCTGCCCAGGGACAAGCTGCCACCTATGCCAACTCGGGCTGCTTTGATAGTGCCCATGGATCTCTGCAAACTGAGACCAGGAACGTGGGGTGCTGAGTTTTGTTTTCCTGGGTAGAAGCCTTTGTCTGTACCAGGTAGGGCCTTCTACCTATGGGGTAGGCTGGCAGCAGGATTTCCACGAATATCAGGATGCCGCCCAGGGACAAGCTGCCTCCCACGCCAACTCGGGCTGCTTTGTGAGTGCCCATGGAGCTCTACTAACTGGGAGCAGGAACATGGGCTGGTGGGTTTTGTCTCCTTGGGCAGAAGCATTTGCACTTCTAGCTAGGCCCTCAGCCCTTTGGGGCCGGCTGCCTGCTAGATTTCCACTAACATCAAGGTGCCGCCCAGGGACAAGCTGCCACCTGTGCCAACTGGGGCTGCTTTGAGAGTGCCTACGGAGCTCTGCAAACTGAGACCAGGAACGTGGGGTGGTGGGTTTTGTTTCCGCAGGCAGAAGCCTTTGACAGTACTAGGTACGCAACTGTTCCTTAGGGTTAGGCCGCTTGCTGGATTTCCACGAATATCAAGGTGCCGCCCAGGGACAAGCTGCCAGCTGTGGCAACTCGGGCTGCTTTGAGAGTGCCTACGGAGCTCTGCAAACTGAGACCAGGAACGTTGGTCTGGTGGGTTTGTTTTCCCGGGCAGAAGCCTTTTTCAGTATCTAGTAGGCCCTGTTCCTTAGGGATAGGCTGCTTGCTGGATTTCCACGATATCAAGATGCCGCCAGGGACAAGCTGCCACCTGTGCCAACTCGGGCTGCTATGAGAGTGCCCATGGATCTCTGCTAACTGAGACCAGGAACGTGGGCTGGTGGGTTTTGTCTCCTTGGGCAGAAGCATTTGCACTACTAGCTAGACCCTCGGCCTTTTGGGTCTGTCTGCCTGCTGGATTTGCATGAATATCAAGGTGCCAGCCCAGGGATAAGCTGCCAGCTGTTCCAACTCGGGCTGCTTTGAGAGTGCCCACGGAGCTCTGCAAACTGAGACCAGGAACTTGGTCTGGTGGGTTTTGTTTTCCCGGGCAGAAGCCTTTGTCAGTATCCAGTAGGCCCTCGGCCATTCGGGGCCGGCAAACTTCTGGATTTTCACGAATATCAAGGTGCCGCCCAGGACAAGCTGCCACCCCGTGCCAACTCGGGCTGCTTTGAGAGTGCCCACGGAGCTCTGCAAACTGAGACCAGGAATTTGGGGTGGTGGGTTTGTTTCCCCGGGCAGAAGCCTAAGTCTGTACCAGATAGGGCCTTGTTCCTCAGGGGCAGGCTGCCGGCTGGATTTCCACGTATATCAAGATGCCGCCCAGGGACAAGCTGCATCCAACGCCAACTCGTGCTGCTATGAGAGTGCCCATGGAGCTCTGCTAACTGAGACCAGGAACGTGGGCTGGTGGGTTTTGTCTCCTTGGGCAGAAGCATTTGCACTACAAGCTAGACCCTCGGCCCTTTGGGGCCGGCTGCCTGCTGGATTTCCACGAATATCAAGGTGCCGCCCAGGGAGAAGCTGCTACCCGTGCCAACTCGGGCTGCTTTGAGAGTGCCCATGGAGCTCTGCAAACTGAGACCAGGAACATTGGATGGTGGGTATTGTTTTCCCGGGCAGAAGCCTTTGTCAGTACCCAGTAGGCCCTCGGCCATTCGGGGCCGGCAGCCTTCAGGATTTCCACAAATATCAAGATGCCGCCCACGGACAAGCTGCCACCCGTGCCAACTCGGACTGCTTTGAGAGTGCCCATGGAGCTCTGCTAACTGAGAGCAGGAACGTGGGTTGGTGGGTTTTGTCTCCTTGGGCAGAACCATTTGCAGTACCAGGTTGGCCCTCAGCCCTTCGGGGCCGGTGGCCTGCTGGATTTCCACGAATATCAAGATGCCGCCCAGAGACAAGCTGCCACCTGTGCCAACTCGGGCTGCTTTGAGAGTGCCCATGGAGCTCTGCAAACTGAGACCAGGAACTTGGTCTGGTGGGTTTTGTTTTCCCGGGCAGAAGCCTTTGTCAGTACCCAGTAGGCCCTCGGCATTCGGGGCCGGCAACCTTCTGGATTTCCACGTATATCAAGATGCCGCCCAGGGACAAGCTGCATCAGCTGTGCCAAATCGGGCTGCTTTGAGAGTGCCCATGGAGCTCTGCAAACTGAGACCAGGAACGTGGGCTGGTGGGTTTTGTTTCCCCAGGCAGAAGCTTTGTCAGTACCAGGTAGGCCCTCAGCCCTTCGGGGCCGGCTGCCTGCTGGATTTCCACGAATATCAAGATGCTGCCCAGGGACAAGCTGCCACCTGTGCCAACTCGAGCTGCTTTGATAGTGCCCATGGATCTCTGAAAACTGAGACCAGTAACGTCGGGTAGTGAGTTTTGTTTTCCTGGGTAGAAGCCTTTGTCAATACCAGGTAGGCCACTTGTTCCTTAGGGTTAGGATGACTTGCTGGATTTCCAAGAATCTGAAGATGTCGCCCAGGACAAGCTGCCAGCTGTGCCAACTCGGGCTGCTTTGAGAGTGCCCATGGAGCTGTGCAAACTGAGACCAGCAATGTGGGCTGGTGTGTTTTGTCTCCGTGGGTAGAAGCATTTTTCAGTACTAGGGAGGCCCTCAGCCCTTCGGGGCCTGCTGCCTGATGGATTTCCACAAATATCAAGGTGCCGCCCAGGGACAAGCTGCCAGCTGTGCCAACTCGGGCTGCTTTGAGAGTGCCCATGGAGTTCTGCAAACTGAGACCAGGAACGTGGGCTGGTGGGTTTTGTTTCCGCAGGCAGAAGCCTTTGTCAGTACCCAGTAGGCCCTCAGCCATTCGGGGCCGGCAGCCTGCTGGATTTCCACGTATATCAAGATGCTGCCAAGGGACAAGCTGCATCCTATGCCAACTCGGGCTGCTTTGATAGTGCCCATGGATCTCTGCAAACTGAGACCAGGAACGTGGGGTGCTGAGTTTTGTTTTCCTGGGTAGAAGCCTTTGTCAGTACCAGGTAGGGCCTTCTACCTATGGGGTAGGCTGGCAGCAGGATTTCCACGAATATCAGGATGCCGCCCAGGGACAAGCTGCCTCCCACGCCAACTCGGGCTGCTTTGATGATTGCCCATGGAGCTCTACTAACTGGGAGCAGGAACATGGGCTGGTGGGTTTTGTCTCCTTGGGCAGAAGCATTTGCAGTTCTAGCTAGGCCCTCAGCCCGTTTGGGGCCGGCTGCCTGCTAGATTTCCACTAACATCAAGGTGCCCCCCAGGGACAAGCTGCCTCCTGTGCCAACTGGGGCTGCTTTGAGAGTGCCTACGGAGCTCTGCAAACTGAGACCAGGAACGTGGGGTGGTGGGTTTTGTTTCCGCAGGCAGAAGCCTTTGACAGTACTAGGTACGCAACTGTTCCTTAGGGTTAGGCCGCTTGCTGGATTTCCACGAATATCAAGGTGCCGCCCAGGGACAAGCTGCCAGCTGTGGCAACTCGGGCTGCTTTGAGAGTGCCCACGGAGCTCTGCAAACTGAGACCAGGAACGGTGGTCTGGTGGGTTTTGTTTTCCCAGGCAGCAAGCCTTTGTCAGTACATGATAGGGCCTCGTTCCATTCGGGGCCGGCAAACTTCTGGATTTCCACGTATATCAAGATGCCGCCCAGGGACAAGCTGCATCCTGTGCCAACTCGTGCAGCTATGAGAGTGCCCACGGAGCTCTGCTAACTGAGACCAGGAACGTTGGGCTGGTGGGTTTGTCTCCCCAGGCAGAAGCATTTTTCACTACAAGCTAGACCCTCGTTCCTTAGGGGCCACTGCCTGCTGGATTTCCACGAATATCAAGGTGCCGCCCAGGGACAAGCTGCCACCTGTGCCAACTCGGGCTGCTTTGAGAGTGCCCATGGAGCTCTGCAAACTGAGACCAGGAACGTGAGCTGGTGGGTATTGTTTCCGCGGCAGAAGCCTTTGTCAGTACCCAGTAGGCCCTGTTCCATTAGGGTTAGGCAGCTTGCTGGATTTCCACAAATATCAAGATGCCGCCCAGGGACAAGCTGCCACCTGTGCCAACTCGGGCTGCTTTGATAGTGCCCATGGAGCTCTGCTAACTGAGAGCAGGAACGTGGGTTGGTGGGTTTTGTCTCCTTGGGCAGAAGCATGTGCAGTACTAGCTAGACCCTCAGCCCTTCGGGGCCGGCTGCCTGCTGGCTTTCCACGAATATCAAGATGCCGCCCAGAGACAAGCTGCCACCTGTGCCAACTCGGGCTGCTTTGAGAGTGCCCATGGAGCTCTGCAAACTGAGACCAGGAACTTGGTCTGGTGGGTTTTGTTTCCCGGGCAGAAGCCTTTGTCAGTACCCAGTAGGCCCTCGGCCATTCGGGGCCGGCAAACTTCTGGATTTCCACGTATATCAAGATGCCGCCCACGGACAAGCTGCATCCAACGCCAAATCGGGCTGCTTTGAGAGTGCCCATGGATCTCTGCAAACTGAGACCCGGAACGTGGGCTGGTGGGTTTTGTTTCCCCAGGCAGAAGCCTTTGTCAGTACCAGGTAGGCCCTCAGCCCTTCGGGGCCGGCCGCCTGCTGGATTTCCACGAATATCAAGATGCTGCCCAGGGACAAGCTGCCACCTATGCCAACTCGGGCTGCTTTGATATTGCCCATGGATCTCTGCAAACTGAGACCAGGAACGTGGGGTGCTGAGTTTTGTTTTCCTGGGTAGAAGCCTTTGTCTGTACCAGGTAGGGCCTTGTTCCTTAGGGGCCTTCTGCCTGCTGGATTTTCACGAATCCGAAGATGCCGCCCAGATACAAGCTGCCAGCTGTGCCAACTCGGGCTGCTTTGAGAGTGCCCATGGAGCTCTGCAAACTGAGACCAGCAATGTGGGGTGGTGGGTTTTGTCTCCTTGGGCAGAAGCCTTTTTCAGTACAAGGGAGGCCCTCAGCCCTTCGGGGCCTGCAGCCTGCTGCATTTCCACAAATATCAAGGTGCCGCCCAGGGACAAGCTGCCACCCGTGCCAACTCGGGCTGCTTTGAGAGTGCCCATGGAGCTCTGAAAACTGAGACCAGTAACATCGGGTAGTGGGTTTTGTTTCCGCAGGCAGAAGCCTTTGTCAGTACTAGGTAGGCCACTGTTCCTTAGGGTTAGGCCGATTGCTGGATTTCCACGAATCTGAAGATGCCGCCCAGGGGCAAGCTGCCACCTGTGCCAACTCGGGCTGCTTTGAGAGTGCCCACGGAGCTCTGCAAACTGAGAACAGGAATTTGGGGTGGTGGGTTTGTTTCCCCGGGCAGAAGCCTAAGTCTCTACCAGATAGGGCCTTGTTCCTCAGGGGCAGGCTGCCTACTGGATTTCCACGAATATCAAGATGCCGCCCAGGGACAAGCTGCCACCTCTGCCAACTTGGGCTGCTTTGAGAGTGCCCATGGAGCTCTGCAAACTGAGACCAGGAACGTGGGCTGGTGGGTTTTGTTTCCCCAGGCAGAAGCCTTTGTCAGTACCAGGTAGGCACTCAGCCCTTCGGGGCCGGCTGCCTGCTGGATTTCCACGAATATCAAGATGCCGCCCAGGGACAAGCTGCATCCAATGCCAAATCAGGCTGCTTTGAGAGTGCCCATGGATCTCTGCAAACTGAGACCCGGAACGTGGGCTGGTGGGTTTTGTTTCCCCAGGCAGAAGCCTTTGTCAGTACCAGGTAGGCCCTTGGCCCTTCGGCGCCGGCTGCCTGCTGGATTTCCACGAATATCAAGATGCTGCCCAGGGACAAGCTGCCACCTATGCCAACTCGGGCTGCTTTGATAGTGCCCATGGATCTCTGCAAACTGAGACCAGGAACGTGGGGTGCTGAGTTTTGTTTTCCTGGGTAGAAGCCTTTGTTTGTACCAGGTAGGGCCTTGTTCCTTAGGGGCAGGATGACTGCTGGATTTTCACGAATCTGAAGATGCCGCCCAGGGACAAGCTGCCAGCTGTGCCAACTCGGGCTGCTTTGAGAGTGCCCATGGAGCTCTGCAAACTGAGACCAGCAATGTGGGGTGGTGGGTTTTGTCTCCTTGGGCAGAAGCCTTTTTCAGTACTAGGTACGCCACTGTTCCTTAGGGTTAGGCCGCTTGCTGGATTTCCACGAATATCAAGGTGCCGCCCAGGGACAAGCTGCCAGGTGTGGCAACTCGGGCTGCTTTGAGAGTGCCTACGGAGCTCTGCAAACTGAGACCAGGAACGTTGGGTGGTGGGTTTGTTTCCCCAGGCAGAAGCCTTTTTCAGTACTAGGTAGGCCAATGTTCCTTAGAGATAGGCTGCTTGCTGGATTTCCACGAATCCGAAGATGCCGCCCAGGGACAAGCTGCCACCTGTGCCAACTCGGGCTGCTTTGAGAGTGCCCATGGATCTCTGCTAACTGAGAGCAGGAACGTGGGCTGGTGGGTTTTGTCTCCTTGGGCAGAAGCATTTGCACTACTAGCTAGACCCTCAGCCCTTTGGGTCTGTCTGCCTGCTGGATTTGCATGAATATCAAGGTGCCGCCCAGGGATAAGCTGCCAGCTGTTCCAACTCGGGCTGCTTTGAGAGTGCCCACGGAGCTCTGCAAACTGAGACCAGGAACTTGGTCTGGTGGGTTTTGTTTTCCCGGGCAGAAGCCTTTGTCAGTATCCAGTAGGCCCTCGGCCATTCGGGGCCGGCAAACTTCAGGATTTCCATGTATATCAAGATGCCGCCCAGGGACAAGCTGCATCCAACGCCAAATCGGGCAGCTTTGAGAGTGCCCATGGAGCTCTGCAAACTGAGACCAGGAACGTGGGCTGGTGGGTTTTGTCTCCTTGGGCAGAAGCCTTTTTCAGTACCAGGGAGGCCCTCAGCCCTTCGGGGCCTGCTGCCTGCTGGATTTCCACGAATATCAAGGTGCCGCCCAGGGACAAGCTGCCAGCTGTGCCAACTCGGGCTGCTTTGAGAGTGCCCACGGAGCTCTGCAAACTGAGAACAGGAATTTGGGGTGGTGTGTTTGTTTCCCCGGGCAGAAGCCTAAGTCTGTACATGATAGGGCCTTGTTCCCCAGGGGCAGGCTGCCGGCTGGATTTCCACGAATATCAAGATGCCGCCCAGGGACAAGCTGCCAGGTGTGCCAACTCGGGCAGCTATGAGAGTGCCCATGGAGCTCTGCTAACTGAGACCAGGAACGTGGGCTGGTGGGTTTTGTCTCCTTGGGCAGAAGCATTTGCACTACAAGCTAGACCCTCGGCCCTTTGGGGCCGGCTGCCTGCTGGATTTCCACGAATATCAAGGTGCCGCCCAGGGACAAGCTGCCACCCGTGCCAACTCGGGCTGCTTTGAGAGTGCCCATGGAGCTCTGCTAACTGAGACCAGGAACGTTGGATGGTGGGTATTGTTTTCCCGGGCAGAAGCCTTTGTCAGTACCCAGTAGGCCCTCGGCCATTCGGGGCCGGCAGCCTTCAGGATTTCAACAAATATCAAGATGCCGCCCACGGACAAGCTGCCACCCGTGCCAACTCGGACTGCTTTGAGAGTGCCCATGGAGCTCTGCTAACTGAGAGCAGGAACGTGGGTTGGTGGGTTTTGTCTCCTTGGGCAGAACCATTTGCAGTACCAGGTTGGCCCTCAGCCCTTCGGGGCCGGCGGCCTGCTGGATTTCCACGAATATCAAGATGCCGCCCAGGGACAAGCTGCCACCTGTGCCAACTCGGGCTGCTTTGAGAGTGCCCATGGAGCTCTGCAAACTGAGACCAGGAACTTGGTCTGGTGGTTTTGTTTCCCCAGGCAGAAGCCTTTGTCAGTACCAGGTAGGCCCTCAGCCCTTCGGGGCCGGCTGCCTGCTGGATTTCCACGAATATCAAGATGCTGCCCAGGGACAAGCTGCCACCTATGCCAAATCGGGCTGCTTTGATAGTGCCCATGGATCTCTGCAAACTGAGACCAGGAACGTGGGCTGGTGGGTTTTGTTTCCCCAGGCAGAAGCCTTTGTCAGTACCAGGTAGGCCCTCAGCCCTTCGGGGCCGGCTGCCTGCTGGATTTCCACGAATATCAAGGTGCTGCCCAGGGACAAGCTGCCACCCGTGCCAACTCGGGCTGCTTTGAGAGAGCCCATGGAGCTCTGCAAACTGAGACCAGGAACGTGGGGTGCTGAGTTTGTTTTCCCGGGCAGAAGCCTAAGTCTGTACCAGATAGGGCCTTGTTCATCAGGGGCAGGCTGACGGCTGGATTTTCACGAATATCAAGATGCCGCCCAGGGACAAGCTGCCACCTGTGCCAACTCGGGCTGCTATGAGAGTGCCCATGGAGCTCTGCTAACTGAGACCAGCAATGTGGGGTGGTGGGTTTTGTCTCCTTGGGCAGAAGCCTTTTTCAGTACCAGGGAGGCCCTCAGCCCTTCGGGGCCTGCACCCTGCTGGATTTCCACGTATATCAAGGTGCCGCCCAGGGACAAGCTGCCACCTGTGGCAACTCGGGCTGCTTTCAGAGTGCCCATGGAGCTCTGAAAACTGAGACCAGTAACGTCGGGTAGTGGGTTTTGTTTCCGCAGGCAGAAGCCTTTGTCAGTACTAGGTAGGCCACTGTTCCTTAGGGTTAGGCCGCTTGCTGGATTTCCACGAATCTGAAGATGTCGCCCAGGGACAAGCTGCCACCTGTGCCAACTCGGGCTGCTTTGAGAGTGCCCATGGAGCTCTGCAAACTGAGACCAGGAACGTGAGCTGGTGGGTTTTGTCTCCTTGGGCAGAAGCATGTGCACTACTAGCTAGGCCCTCGCCCATTCGGGGCCTGCTGCCTGCTTGATTTCTTCGAATATCAAGGTGCCGCCCAGGGACAAGCTGCCAGCTGTGCCAACTCGGGCTGCTTTGAGAGTGCCCATCGCGCTCTGCAAACTGAGACCAGGAACGTGGGCTGGTAGGTTTTGTTTTCCCGGGCAGAAGCCTTTGTCAGTACCCAGTAGGCCCTTGGCCATTCGGGGCCGGCAGCCTTCTGGATTTCCACGTATATCAAGATGCCGCCAAGGGACAAGCTGCATCCCACGCCAAATCGGGCTGCTTTGAGAGTGCCCATGGAGCTCTGCAAACTGAGACCAGGAACGTGGGGTGCTGAGTTTTGTTTTCCTGGGTAGAAGCCTTTGTCAGTACCAGGTAGGGCCTTCTACCTATGGGGTAGGCTGGCAGCAGGATTTCCACGAATATCAGGATGCCGCCCAGGGACAAGCTGCCTCCCACGCCAACTCGGGCTGCTTTGATATTGCCCATGGAGCTCTACTAACTGAGAGCTGGAACATGGGCTGGTGGGTTTTGTCTCCTTGGGCAGAAGCATTTGCACTTCTAGCTAGGCCCTCGGGCCGTTCTGGCCGGCTGCCTGGTAGATTTCCACTAATATCAAGGTGCCCCCCAGGGACAAGCTGCCTCCCACGCCAACTCGGGCTGCTTTGAGAGTGCCTACGGAGCTCTGCAAACTGAGACCAGGAACGTGGGCTGGTGGGTTTTGTTTCCGCAGGCAGAAGCCTTTGACAGTACTAGGTACGCCACTGTTCCTTAGGGTTAGGCCTCTTGCTGGATTTCCACGAATATCAAGGTGCCGCCCAGGGACAAGCTGCCAGCTGTGGCAACTCGGGCTGCTTTGAGAGTGCCCATGGAGCTCTGCAAACTGAGACCAGGAACGGTGGGTGGTGGGTTTTGTTTTCCCAGGCGCAAGCCTTTGTCCGTACATGATAGGGCCTTGTTCCTCCGGGGCCGGCAGGCTGCTGGATTTCCACGAATATCAAGATGCCGCCCAGGGACAAGCTGCAAACTGTGGCAACTCGGGCAGCTTTGAGAGTGCCCATGGAGCTCTGCTAACTGAGACCAGGAACGTTGGGTGGTGGGTTTGTTTCCCCAGGCAGAAGCCTTTTTCAGTACTAGGTAGGCCAATGTTCCTTAGAGATAGGCCACTTGCTGGATTTCCACGAATATCAAGGTGCCGCCCAGGGACAAGCTGCCAGCTGTGCCAACTCGGGCTGCTTTGAGAGTGCCCATGGATCTCTGCAAACTGAGACCAGGAACGTGAGCTGGTGGGTTTTGGTTCCGCGGCAGAAGCCTTTGTCTGTACTAGGTAGGCCCCTGTTCCTTAGTGTTAGGCTGCTTGCTGGATTTCCACGAATCCGAAGATGCCGCCCAGGGACAAGCTGCCAGCTGTGCCAACTCGGGCTGCTTTGAGAGTGCCCATGGATCTCTGCTAACTGAGACCAGGAACGTGGGCTGGTGGGTTTTGTCTCCTTGGGCAGAAGCATTTGCACTACTAGCTAGACCCTCGGCCCTTTGGAGCCTGCTGCCTGCTGGATTTGCATGAATATCAAGGTGCCGCCCAGGGATAAGCTACCAGCTGTGCCAACTCGGGCTGCTTTGAGCGTGCCCATGGAGCTCTGCAAACTGAGACCAGGAACTTGGTCTGGTGGGTTTTGTTTCCCGGGCAGAAGCCTTTGTCAGTACCCAGTAGGCCCTCGGCCATTCGGGGCCGGCAAACTTCTGGATTTCCACGTATATCAAGATGCCGCCCAGGGACAAGCTGCATCCAACGCCAAATCGGGCTGCTTTGAGAGTGCCCATGGATCTCTGCAAACTGAGACCCGGAACGTGGGCTGGTGGGTTTTGTTTCCCCAGGCAGAAGCCTTTGTCAATACCAGGTAGGCCCTCAGCCCTTCGGGGCCGGCCGCCTGCTGGATTTCCACGAATATCAAGATGCTGCCCAGGGACAAGCTGCCACCTATGCCAACTCGGGCTGCTTTGATATTGCCCATGGATCTCTGCAAACTGAGACCAGCAATGTGGGGTGGTGGGTTTTGTCTCCTTGGGCAGAAGCCTTTTTCAGTACAAGGGAGGCCCTCAGCCCTTCGGGGCCTGCAGCCTGCTGCATTTCCACAAATATCAAGGTGCCGCCCAGGGACAAGCTGCCACCCGTGCCAACTCGGGCTGCTTTCAGAGTGCCCATGGAGCTCTGAAAACTGAGACCAGTAACATCGGGTAGTGGGTTTTGTTTCCGCAGGCAGAAGCCTTTGTCAGTACTAGGTAGGCCACTGTTCCTTAGGGTTAGGCCGATTGCTGGATTTCCACGAATCTGAAGATGCCGCCCAGGGGCAAGCTGCCACCTGTGCCAACTCGGGCTGCTTTGAGAGTGCCCACGGAGCTCTGCAAAATGAGACCAGAAACGTGAGCTGGTGGGTTTTGTCTCCTTGGGCAGAAGCATTTGCACTACTAGCTAGGCCCGCGGCCATTCGGGGCCTGCTCCCATCTCGATTTCGACGAATATCAAGGTGCCGCCCAGGGACAAGCTGCCACCCGTGCCAACTCGGGCTGCTTTGAGAGTGCCCACGGAGCTCTGCAAACTGAGAACAGGAATTTGGGGTGGTGGGTTTGTTTCCCCGGGCAGAAGCCTAAGTCTGTACCAGATAGGGCCTTGTTCCTCCGGGGCAGGCTGCCGGCTGGATTTCCACGAATATCAAGATGCCGCCCAGGGACAAGCTGCCACCTCTGCCAACTTGGGCTGCTTTGAGAGTGCCCATGGAGCTCTGCAAACTGAGACCAGGAACGTGGGCTGGTGGGTTTTGTTTCCCCAGGCAGAAGCCTTTGTCAGTACCAGGTAGGCACTCAGCCCTTCGGGGCCGGCTGCCTGCTGGATTTCCACGAATATCAAGATGCCGCCCAGGGACAAGCTGCATCCAATGCCAAATCAGGCTGCTTTGAGAGTGCCCATGGATCTCTGCAAACTGAGACCCGGAACGTGGGCTGGTGGGTTTTGTTTCCCCAGGCAGAAGCCTTTGTCAGTACCAGGTTGGCCCTCAGCCCTTCGGGGCCGGCGGCCTGCTGGATTTCCACGAATATCAAGATGCCGCCCAGGGACAAGCTGCCACCTGTGCCAACTCGGGCTGCTTTGAGAGTGCCCATGGAGCTCTGCAAACTGAGACCAGGAACTTGGTCTGGTGGGTTTTGTTTCCCCAGGCAGAAGCCTTTGTCAGTACCAGGTAGGCCCTCAGCCCTTCGGGGCCGGCTGCCTGCTGGATTTCCACGAATATCAAGATGCTGCCCAGGGACAAGCTGCCACCTATGCCAAATCGGGCTGCTTTGATAGTGCCCATGGATCTCTGCAAACTGAGACCAGGAACGTGGGCTGGTGGGTTTTGTTTCCCCAGGCAGAAGCCTTTGTCAGTACCAGGTAGGCCCTCAGCCCTTCGGGGCCGGCTGCCTGCTGGATTTCCACGAATATCAAGATGCTGCCCAGGGACAAGCTGCCACCTATGCCAAATCGGGCTGCTTTGATAGTGCCCATGGATCTCTGCAAACTGAGACCAGGAACGTGGGGTGCTGAGTTTTGTTTTCCTGGGTAGAAGCCTTTGTCTGTACCAGGTAGGGCCTTGTTCCTTAGGGGCAGGATGACTGCTGGATTTTCACGAATCCGAAGATGCCGCCCAGGGACAAGCTGCCACCTCTGCCAACTCGGGCTGCTTTGAGAGTGCCCATGGAGCTCTGCAAACTGAGACCAGCAATGTGGGGTGGTGGGTTTTGTCTCCTTGGGCAGAAGCCTTTTTCAGTACCAGGGAGGCCCTCAGCCCTTCGGGGCCTGCTGCCTGCTGCATTTCCACGAATATAAAGGTGCCGCCCAGGGACAAGCTGCAACCTGTGGCAACTCGGGCTGCTTTCAGAGTGCCCATGGAGCTCTGAAAACTGAGACAAGTAACGTCGGGTAGTGGGTTTTGTTTCCGCAAGCAGAAGCCTTTGTCAGTACTAGGTAGGCCACTGTTCCTTAGGGTTAGGCCGCTTGCTGGATTTCCACGAATCTGAAGATGCCGCCCAGGGACAAGCTGCCACCTGTGCCAACTCACGCTGCTTTGAGAGTGCCCACAGAGCTCTGCAAAATGAGACCAGAAACGTGAGCTGGTGGGTTTTGTCTCCTTGGGCAGAAGCATTTGCACTACTAGCTAGGCCCGCGGCCATTCGGGGCCCGCTGCCTGCTCGATTTCGACGAATATCAAGGTGCCGCCCAGGGACAAGCTGCCACCCGTGCCAACTCGGGCTGCTTTGAGAGTGCCCACGGAGCTCTGCTAACTGATAACAGGAATTTGGGGTGGTGGGTTTGTTTCCCCGGGCAGAAGCCTAAGTCTGTACCAGATAGGGCCTTGTTCCTCAGGGGCAGGCTGCCGGCTGGATTTCCACGAATATGAAGATGCCGCCCAGGGACAAGCTGTTACCTGTGCCAACTCGGGCTGCTTTGAGAGTGCCCATGGAGCTCTGCAAACTGAGACCAGGAACGTTGGATGGTGGGTATTGTTTTCCCGGGCAGAAGCCTTTGTCAGTACCCAGTAAGCCCTCGGCCATTCGGGGCCGGCAGCCTTCAGGATTTCCACGAATATCAAGATGCCGCCCACGGACAAGCTGCCACCCGTGCCAACTCGGGCTGCTTTGAGAGTGCCCATGGAGCTCTGCTAACTGAGAGCAGGATCGTGGGTTGGTGGGTTTTGTCTCCTTGGGCAGAACCATTTGCAGTACCAGGTAGGCCCTCATCCCTTCGGGGCCGGCGGCCTGCTGGATTTCCACGTATATCAAGATGCCGCCCAGGGACAAGCTGCCACCTGTGCCAACTCGGGCTGCTTTGAGAGTGCCCATGGAGCTCTGCAAACTGAGACCAGGAACTTGGTCTGGTGGGTTTTGTTTTCCCGGGCAGAAGCCTTTGTCTGTACCAGGTAGGCCCTCAGCCCTTCGGGGCCGACTGCCTGCTGGATTTCCACGAATATCAAGATGCCGCCCAGGGACAAGCTGCATCCAATGCCAAATCAGGCTGCTTTGAGAGTGCCCATGGAGCTCTGCAAACTGAGACCAAGAACTTGGTCTGGTGGGTTTTGTTTTCCCGGGCAGAAGCCTTTGTCAGTACCCAGTAGGCCCTCGGCCATTCGGGGCCGGCAAACTTCTGGATTTCCACGTATATCAAGATGCCGCCCAGGGACAAGCTGCATCCAACGCCAAATCGGGCTGCTTTGAGAGTGCCCATGGAGCTCTGCAAACTGAGACCAGGAACGTGGGCTGGTGGGTTTTGTTTCCCCGGGCAGAAGCCTTTGTCAGCACTAGGTAGGCCCATGTTCCTTAGGGTTAGGCCGATTGCTGGATTTCCACAAATATCAAGGTGCCGCCCAGGGACAAGCTGCCACCTGTGCCAACTCGGGCTGCTTTGAGAGTGCCCATGGAGCTCTGCAAACTGAGACCAGGAAGGAGACCCGGTGGGTTTTGTTTTCCCGGGCAGAAGCCTTTTTCAGTACCAGGTAGGCCCTCAGCCATTCGGGGCCGGCAGCCTGCTGGATTTCCACGAATATCAAGATGCCGCCCAGGGACAAGCTGCCTCCCACGCCAACTCGGGCTGCATTGAGAGTGCCCGTGGAGCTCTGCTAACTGAGACCAGGAACGTGGGCTGGTGGGTTTTGTCTCCTTGGGCAGAAGCATTTCCAGTACCAGGTAGGCCCTCAGCCCTTCGGGGGCGGCTGCCTTCTGGATTTCCACGTATATCAAGGGGCCGCCCAGGGACAAGCTGCCACCTGTGCCAACTCGGGCTGCTTTGATAATGCCCATGGATCGCTGCAAACTGAGACCAGGAACGTGGGTTGCTGAGTTTTGTTTTCCTGGGTAGAAGCCTTTGTCAGTACCAGGTAGGGCCTTTTTCCTCAGGGGCAGGATGCCTACTGGATTTCCACGAATCCGAAGATGCTGCCCAGGGACAAGCTGCCAGCTGTGCCAACTCGGGCTGCTTTGAGAGTGCCCATGGATCTCTAAAAACTGAGACCAAGAACGTGGGGTGCTGAGTTTTGTTTTCCCAGGCAGAAGCCTTTGTCAGTACCAGGTAGGGCCTTCTACCTCAGGGGCAGGCTGGCAGCAGGATTTCCACGAATCTGAAGATGCCGCCCAGGGACAAGCTGCCAGCTGTGGCAACTCGTGCTGCTTTGAGAGTGCCCATGGAGCTCTGCAAACGGAGACCAGGAACGTGAGGTGGTAGGTTTTTTTTCTGCGGGCAGAAGCCTTTGTCAGTACCAGGTAGGCCATTATTCCTCAGGGGCAGGCTGGCAGATGTATTTCCACAAATATCAAGACGCCGCCCAGGGACAGGCTGCCACCCGAGGCAACTCGGGCTGCTTTGAAAGTGCCCATGGATCTCTGCTAACTGAGACCAGGAACGTGGGCTGGTGGGTTTTGTTTCCCCAGGCAGAAGCATTTTTTTGTACTAGGTAGGCCCCTGTTCCTTATGGTTAGGCTGCCTGCAGAATTTCCCCGAATATCAAGATGCCGCCCAGGGACAAGCTGCCACCTGTGCCAACTCAGGCTGCTTTGAGAGTGCCCATGGAGCTCTGCAAACTGAGACCAGGAACGTGGCGTGGTGGGTTTTCTTTCCCCGGGCAGAATCCTTTGTCATTCCCAGGTATGCCCTTGGCCCTTGGGGGCCGGCTGCTTGCTGGATTTCCACGAATATCAAGATGCCGCCCAGGGACAAGCTGCCACCTGTGCCAACTCGTGCTGCTTTGATAGTGCCGATGGATCTCTGCAAACTGAGACCAGGAACGTGGGGTGCTGAGTTTTGTTTTCCTGGGTAGAAACCTTTGTCTGTACCAGGTAGGGCCTTGTTCCTCAAGGGCAGGATGCCTACTGGATTTCCACGAATCCGAAGATGCCGCCCAGGGACAAGCTGCCACCTGTGCCAACTCGGGCTGCTTTGAGAGTGTCCATGAATCTCTACAAACTGAGACCAAGAACGTGGGGTGCTGAGTTTTGTTTTCCTGGGCAGAAGCCTTTGTCAGTACCAGGTAGTGCCTTCTACCTCAGGGGCAGACTGGCAGCAGGATTTCCACGAATATCAAGATGCCGCCCAGGGACAAGCTGCCTCCCACGCCAAATCAGACTGCTTTGAGAGTGCCCATGGAGCTCTGCAAACTGAGACCAGGAACGTGGGCTGGTGGGTTTTGTTTCCGCGGGAAGAAGCCTAAGTCTGTACCAGATAGGGCCTTGTTCCTCAGGGGCAGGCTGCCTGCTGGATTTCCACGAATATCAAGATGCCGCCCAGGGACAAGCTGCCACCCGTGCCAACTCGGGCTGCTTTGAGAGTGCCCACGGAGCTCTTGAAACTGAGACCAGGAACGTGAGGTGGTGGGTATTGTTCCCGCGGGCAGAAGCCTTTGTCAGTACTAGGTAGGCCCCTGTTGCTTAGGGTTAGGCCGATTGCTGGATTTCCACGAATATCAAGGTGCCGCCCAGGGACAAGCTGCCAGCTGTGGCAACTCGGGCTGCTTTGAGAGTTCCCATGGAGCTCTGCAAACTGAGACCAGGAACGTGGGCTGGTGGGTTTTGTTTTCCCCGGCAGAAGCCTTTTTCAGTTCCCAGTAGGCCCTCAGCCCTTCGGGGCCGGCAGCCTTCTGAATTTCCACGAATATCAAGAGGCCGCCCAGGGAGAAGCTGCCACCCGTGCCAACTCGGGCTGCTTTGAGAGTGCCCACGGAGCTCTGCAAACTGAGACCAGGAACGTGGGCTGGTGGGTTTTGTCTCTTTGGGCAGAAGCATTTGCAGTACCAGGTAGGCCCTCAGCCCTTCGGGGGCGGCTGCCTGCTGGATTTCCACGAATATCAAGGTGCCGCCCAGGGACAAGCTGCCACCTGTGCCAACTCGGGCTGCTTTGATAGTGCCCATGGATCGCTGCAAACTGAGACCAGGAACGTGGGGTGCTGAGTTTTGTTTTCCTGGGTAGAAGCCTTTGTCATTACCATGTAGGGCCTTCTACCACAGGGGGAGGCTGGCAGCAGGATTTCCACGAATATCAAGATGCCGCCCAGGGACAAGCTGCCTCCCACGCCAAATCGGGCTGCTTTGAGAGTGCCCATGGTGCTCTGCAAACTGAGACCAGGAACGTGAGCTGGTGGGTTTTGTTTCTGCAAGCAGAAGCCTTTGTCTGTACTAGGTAGGCCCTTGTTCCTCAGGGGGAGGTTGTCTGCTGGATTTCCACGAATATCAAGATGCCGCCCAGGGACAAGCTGCAACTTGTGCCAACTCGTGCTGCTTTGGGAGTGCCCATGGAGCTCTGCAAACTGAGACCAGGAACGTGGGCTGGTGGGTTTTGTCTCCTTGGGCAGAAGCATTTGCACTACTAGCTAGACCCTCGGCCCTTTGGGGCATGCTGCCTGCTGGATTTCGACGAATATCAAGGTGCCGCCCAGGGAGAAGCTGCCACCCGTGCCAACTCGGGCTGCTTTGAGAGTGCCCACGGAGCTCTGCAAACTGAGACCAGGAACGTGGGGTGGTGGGTTTTGTTCCCGCGGGCAGAAGCCTTTGTCTGTACTAGGTAGGCCCCTGTTCCTGAGGGTTAGGCCGATTTCTGGATTTCCACCAATATCAAGGTGCCGCCCAGGGACAAGCTGCCACCTGTGCCAACTCGGGCTGCTTTGATAGTGACCATGGAGCTCTGCAAACTGAAACGAGGAACGTGGGCTGGTGGGTTTTGTTTTCCCGGGCAGAAGCCTTTGTCAGTACCCAGTAGGCCCTCAGCCATTCGGGGCCGGCAGCCTTCTGAATTTCCACGAATATCAAGAGGCCGCCCAGGGACAAGCTGCCTCCCACGCCAACTCGGGCTGCTTTGAGAGTGCCTGTGGAGCTCTGCTAACTGAGACCAGGAACGTGGGCTGGTGGGTTTTGTCTCCTTGGGGAGAAGCATTTGCAGTACCAGGTTGGCCCTCAGCCCTTCGGGGCGGGCTGCCTGCTGGATTTCCACGTATATCAAGGGGCCGCCCAGGGACAAGCTGCCACCTGTGCCAAATCAGGCTGCTTTGATAGTGGCCATGAATCTCTGCAAACAGAGACCAGGAACGTGGGGTGCTGAGTTTTGTTTTCCTAGGTAGAAGCCTTTGTCAGTACCAGGTAGGGCCTTGTTCCTCAGGGGCAGGATGCCTACTGGATTTCCACGAATCCGAAGATGCCGCCCAGGGACAAGCTGCCAGCTGTGCCAACTCGGGCTGCTTTGAGAGTGCCCATGGATCTCTACAAACTGAGACCAAGAACGTGGGGTGCTGAGTTTTGTTTTCCTGGGCAGAAGCCTTTGTCAGTACCAGGTAGGGCCTTCTACCTCAGGGGCAGGCTGGCAGCAGGATTTCCACGAATATCAAGATGCCTCCCAGGGACACGCTGCCTCCCACGCCAACTCGGGCTGCTTTGAGAGTGCCCATGGAGCTCTGCAAACTGAGAGCAGGAACGTGGGCTGGTGGGTTTTGTCACCTTGGGCTGAACCATTTGCACTACTCGCTAGGCCCTCGGACCTTTCTGGCCGTCGGCGTGCTGGGTTTCCACGTATATCAAGGTGCCGCCCAGGGACAAGCTGCCACCTGTGCCAACTCAGGCTGCTTTGAGAGTGCCCATGGAGCTCTGCTATCTGAGAGCAGGAACATGGGCTGTTGGGTTGTGTCTCCTTGGGCAGAAGCATTTGCACTACTAGCTAGGCCCTCGGCCATTCGGGGCCTGCTGCCTGCTGGATTTCGACGAATATCAAGGTGCCGCCCAGGGACAAGCTGCCAGCTGTTCCAACTCGGGCTGCTTTGAGAGTGCCCACGGAGCTCTGCAAACTGAGACCAGGAACGTGGGCTGATGGGTTTTGTTTTCCCAGGCAGAAGCCTTTGTCAGTACCCAGTAGGCCCTCAGCCATTCGGGGCCGGCAGCCTTCTGGATTTCCACGAATATCAAGATGCCGCCCAGGGACAAGCTGCCTCCCACGCCAACTCGGGCTGCTTTGAGAGTGCCCGTGGAGCTCTGCTAACTGAGACCAGGAACGTGGTCTGGTGGGTTTTGTCTCCTTGGGCAGAAGCATTTGCCGTACCGGGTGAGCCCTCAGCCTTTCGGGTACGGCTGCCTGCTGGATTTCCATGTATATCAAGGGGCCGCCCAGGGACAAGCTGCCACCTGTGCCAACTCGTGCTGCTTTGATAGTGCCGATGGATCTCTGCAAACTGAGACCAGGAACGTGGGGTGCTGAGTTTTGTTTTCCTGGGTAGAAACCTTTGTCTGTACCAGGTAGGGCCTTGTTCCTCAAGGGCAGGATGCCTACTGGATTTCCACGAATCCGAAGATGCCGCCCAGGGACAAGCTGCCACCTGTGCCAACTCGGGCTGCTTTGAGAGTGTCCATGAATCTCTACAAACTGAGACCAAGAACGTGGGGTGCTGAGTTTTGTTTTCCTGGGCAGAAGCCTTTGTCAGTACCAGGTAGTGCCTTCTACCTCAGGGGCAGACTGGCAGCAGGATTTCCACGAATATCAAGATGCCGCCCAGGGACAAGCTGCCTCCCACGCCAAATCAGACTGCTTTGAGAGTGCCCATGGAGCTCTGCAAACTGAGACCAGGAACGTGGGCTGGTGGGTTTTGTTTCCGCGGGAAGAAGCCTAAGTCTGTACCAGATAGGGCCTTGTTCCTCAGGGGCAGGCTGCCTGCTGGATTTCCACGAATATCAAGATGCCGCCCAGGGACAAGCTGCCACCCGTGCCAACTCGGGCTGCTTTGAGAGTGCCCACGGAGCTCTTGAAACTGAGACCAGGAACGTGAGGTGGTGGGTATTGTTCCCGCGGGCAGAAGCCTTTGTCAGTACTAGGTAGGCCCCTGTTGCTTAGGGTTAGGCCGATTGCTGGATTTCCACGAATATCAAGGTGCCGCCCAGGGACAAGCTGCCAGCTGTGGCAACTCGGGCTGCTTTGAGAGTTCCCATGGAGCTCTGCAAACTGAGACCAGGAACGTGGGCTGGTGGGTTTTGTTTTCCCCGGCAGAAGCCTTTTTCAGTTCCCAGTAGGCCCTCAGCCCTTCGGGGCCGGCAGCCTTCTGAATTTCCACGAATATCAAGAGGCCGCCCAGGGAGAAGCTGCCACCCGTGCCAACTCGGGCTGCTTTGAGAGTGCCCACGGAGCTCTGCAAACTGAGACCAGGAACGCGGGCTGGTGGGTTTTGTCTCTTTGGGCAGAAGCATTTGCAGTACCAGGTAGGCCCTCAGCCCTTCGGGGGCGGCTGCCTGCTGGATTTCCACGAATATCAAGGTGCCGCCCAGGGACAAGCTGCCACCTGTGCCAACTCGGGCTGCTTTGATAGTGCCCATGGATCGCTGCAAACTGAGACCAGGAACGTGGGGTGCTGAGTTTTGTTTTCCTGGGTAGAAGCCTTTGTCATTACCATGTAGGGCCTTCTACCACAGGGGGAGGCTGGCAGCAGGATTTCCACGAATATCAAGATGCCGCCCAGGGACAAGCTGCCTCCCACGCCAAATCGGGCTGCTTTGAGAGTGCCCATGGAGCTCTGCAAACTGAGACCAGGAACGTGAGCTGGTGGGTTTTGTTTCTGCAAGCAGAAGCCTTTGTCTGTACTAGGTAGGCCCTTGTTCCTCAGGGGGAGGTTGTCTGCTGGATTTCCACGAATATCAAGATGCCGCCCAGGGACAAGCTGCAACTTGTGCCAACTCGTGCTGCTTTGGGAGTGCCCATGGAGCTCTGCAAACTGAGACCAGGAACGTGGGCTGGTGGGTTTTGTCTCCTTGGGCAGAAGCATTTGCACTACTAGCTAGACCCTCGGCCCTTTGGGGCATGCTGCCTGCTGGATTTCGACGAATATCAAGGTGCCGCCCAGGGAGAAGCTGCCACCCGTGCCAACTCGGGCTGCTTTGAGAGTGCCCACGGAGCTCTGCAAACTGAGACCAGGAACGTGGGGTGGTGGGTTTTGTTCCCGCGGGCAGAAGCCTTTGTCTGTACTAGGTAGGCCCCTGTTCCTGAGGGTTAGGCCGATTTCTGGATTTCCACCAATATCAAGGTGCCGCCCAGGGACAAGCTGCCACCTGTGCCAACTCGGGCTGCTTTGATAGTGACCATGGAGCTCTGCAAACTGAAACGAGGAACGTGGGCTGGTGGGTTTTGTTTTCCCGGGCAGAAGCCTTTGTCAGTACCCAGTAGGCCCTCAGCCATTCGGGGCCGGCAGCCTTCTGAATTTCCACGAATATCAAGAGGCCGCCCAGGGACAAGCTGCCTCCCACGCCAACTCGGGCTGCTTTGAGAGTGCCTGTGGAGCTCTGCTAACTGAGACCAGGAACGTGGGCTGGTGGGTTTTGTCTCCTTGGGGAGAAGCATTTGCAGTACCAGGTTGGCCCTCAGCCCTTCGGGGCGGGCTGCCTGCTGGATTTCCACGTATATCAAGGGGCCGCCCAGGGACAAGCTGCCACCTGTGCCAAATCAGGCTGCTTTGATAGTGGCCATGAATCTCTGCAAACAGAGACCAGGAACGTGGGGTGCTGAGTTTTGTTTTCCTAGGTAGAAGCCTTTGTCAGTACCAGGTAGGGCCTTGTTCCTCAGGGGCAGGATGCCTACTGGATTTCCACGAATCCGAAGATGCCGCCCAGGGACAAGCTGCCAGCTGTGCCAACTCGGGCTGCTTTGAGAGTGCCCATGGATCTCTACAAACTGAGACCAAGAACGTGGGGTGCTGAGTTTTGTTTTCCTGGGCAGAAGCCTTTGTCAGTACCAGGTAGGGCCTTCTACCTCAGGGGCAGGCTGGCAGCAGGATTTCCACGAATATCAAGATGCCTCCCAGGGACACGCTGCCTCCCACGCCAACTCGGGCTGCTTTGAGAGTGCCCATGGAGCTCTGCAAACTGAGAGCAGGAACGTGGGCTGGTGGGTTTTGTCACCTTGGGCTGAACCATTTGCACTACTCGCTAGGCCCTCGGACCTTTCTGGCCGTCGGCGTGCTGGGTTTCCACGTATATCAAGGTGCCGCCCAGGGACAAGCTGCCACCTGTGCCAACTCAGGCTGCTTTGAGAGTGCCCATGGAGCTCTGCTATCTGAGAGCAGGAACATGGGCTGTTGGGTTGTGTCTCCTTGGGCAGAAGCATTTGCACTACTAGCTAGGCCCTCGGCCATTCGGGGCCTGCTGCCTGCTGGATTTCGACGAATATCAAGGTGCCGCCCAGGGACAAGCTGCCAGCTGTTCCAACTCGGGCTGCTTTGAGAGTGCCCACGGAGCTCTGCAAACTGAGACCAGGAACGTGGGCTGATGGGTTTTGTTTTCCCAGGCAGAAGCCTTTGTCAGTACCCAGTAGGCCCTCAGCCATTCGGGGCCGGCAGCCTTCTGGATTTCCACGAATATCAAGATGCCGCCCAGGGACAAGCTGCCTCCCACGCCAACTCGGGCTGCTTTGAGAGTGCCCGTGCAGCTCTGCTAACTGAGACCAGGAACGTGGTCTGGTGGGTTTTGTCTCCTTGGGCAGAAGCATTTGCCGTACCGGGTGAGCCCTCAGCCTTTCGGGTACGGCTGCCTGCTGGATTTCCACGTATATCAAGGGGCCGCCCAGGGACAAGCTGCCACCTGTGGCAACTCAGGCTGCTTTGAGTGTGCCCATGGATCTCTGCAAACTGAGACCAGGAACGTGGGGTGCTGAGTTTTGTTTTCCTGGGTAGAAGCCTTTGTCAGTACCAGGTAAGGCCTTATTCCTCAGGGGCAGGATGCCTACTTGATTTCCACGAATCCGAAGATGCCGCCCAGGGACAAGCTGCCAGCTGTGCCAACTCGGGTTGCTTTGAGAGTTCCCATGGAGCTCTGCAAACTGAGACCAGGAATGTGTGCTGGTGGGTTTTGTCTCCTTGGGCAGAAGCATTTGCAGTACTAGCTGGGCCCTCGGCCCTTTCTGGGCGGCGGCCTGCTGGTTTTACACGAATATCAAGGTGCCACCCAGGGACAGGCTGCCACCCGAGGCAACTCAGGCTGCTTTGAAAATGCCCATGGATCTCTGCAAACTAAGATCAGGAGTGTGGACTGGTGCGTTTTGTTTCCCCGGGCAGAAGCATTTTTCCGTTCTAGGTAGGCCCCTGTTCCTTATGGTTAGGCTGCTTGCAGAATTTCCACGAATATCAAGGTGCCGCCCAGGGACAAGCTGCCACCTGTGCCAACTCAGGCTGCTTTGAGAGTGCCCATGGACCTCCGAAAAATGAGACCAGGAACATGGGCTGGTGGGTTTTGTTTCCCTGGGCAGAAGCCAAAGTCTGTACCAGGTAGGCCGTTGTTCCTCATGGGCCGTCTGCCTGCTGGATTTCTGCGAATCTGAAGATGCCGCCCAGGGACAAGCTGCCACCCATGCCAACTCGTGCTGCTTTGAGAGTGCCCATGGAGCTCTGCAAACTGAGACCAGGAACGTGGGCTGGTGGGTTTTGTCTCCTTGGGCAGAAGCATTTGCAGTACCATGTCGACCCTGGGCCCTTCGGCGCCGGCTGCCTGCTGGATTTCCACGTATATCAAGGGGCCGCCCAGGGACAAGCTGCCAGCTGTGCCAATTCAGGCTGCTTTGATAATGCCCATGGATCTCTGCTAACTGAGACCAGGAATGTAGGGTGCTGAGTTTCATTTTCCCATGCAGAAGCCTTTGACAGTACCAGGTTGGGCCTTGTTCCTCAGGGGCAGGATGCCTACTGGATTTCCACGAATCCGAAGATGCCGCCCAGGGACAAGCTGCCAGCTGTGCCAACTCGGGCTGCTTTGAGAGTGCTCATGGATCTCTGCAAACTGAGACCAAGAACGTGGGGTGCTGAGTTTTGTTTTCCTGGGTAGAAGCCTTTGTCAGTACCAGGTAGGGCCTTCTACCTCAGGGGCAGGCTGGCAGCAGGATTTCCACGAATATCAAGATGCCGCCCAGGGACACGCTGCCTCCCACGCCAACTCGGGCTGCTTTGAGAGTGCCCATGGAGCTCTGCTAACTGAGACCAGGAACGTGGGCTGGTAGATTTTGTCACCTTGGGCAGAAGCATTTGCACTACTAGCTAGGCCCTCGGAACTTTATGTCAGGCGGCCTGCTGGGTTTCAACGTATATCAAGGTGCCGCCCAGGGACAAGCTGCCACCTGTGCCAACTCAGGCTGCTTTGAGAGTGCCCATGGAGCTCTGCTAACTGAGACCAGGAACGTGGGCTGGTGGGTTTTGTCTCCTTGGGCAGAAGCATTTGCACTACTAGCTAGGCCCTCGGCCCTTTGGGGCCTGCTGCATGCTGGATTTCCACGAATATCAAGGTGCCGCCCAGGGACAAGCAGCCACCTGTGCCAACTCGGGCTGCTTTGAGAGTGCCCATGGAGCTCTGCAAACTGAGACCAGAAACGTGGGCTGGTAGGTTTTGTTTCCGCGGTCAGAAGCCTTTGTCAGTACCAGGTAGGCCATTATACTTCAGGGGCCGGCTGCCTGCTGAATTTCCACAAATATCAAGATGCCGCCCAGGGACAGGCTGCCACCCGAGGCAACTCAGGCTGCTTTGAGAGTGCTCATGGAGCTCGGCAAACTGAGACCAGGAACGTTGGATGGTGGGTTTTGTTCCCGCGGGCAGAAGCCTTTGTCAGTACTAGGTAGGCCACTGTTCCTTAGGGTTAGGCCGATTGCAGGATTTCCACGTATATCAAGGTGCCGCCCAGGGACAAGCTGCCACCCGTGCCAACTCGGGCTGCTTTGAGAGTGCCCATTGATCTCTGCAAACTGAGAGCAGGAACGTTGGGTGGTGGGTTTTGTTTCCCTGGTCAGAAGCCTTTGTCTGTACCAGGTAGGCCCTTGTTCCTCAGGGGCCCTCTGCGTGCTGGATTTCCACGAATCTGAATATGCCGCCCAGGGACAAGCTGCCACCTGTGCCAACTCGGGCTGCTTTGAGAGTGCCCATGGAGCTCTGCAAACTGAGACCAGGAACGTGGGTTGGTGGGTTTTGTTTCCCCAGGCAGAAGCCTTTCTGTGTACCATGTCGACCCTGGGCACTTCGGCGCCGGTGTCCTGCTGGATTTCCACGAATATCATGGTGCCTCCCAGGGATAAGCTGCCACCTGTGTCAACTCGGGCTGCTTTGAGAGTGCCCATGGAGCTCTGCCAACTGAGACCAAGGACGTAGCGTGGTGAGTTTTGTTTTCCCAGGCAGAAGCCTTTTCTCTTCCAGGTAGGCCCTTGTTCCTCAGGGGCAGGCTAGCAGCAGGACTTCCACGAATATCAAGATGCGGCGCAGGGACAAGCTGCCACCTGTGCCAACTCGGGCTGCTTTGAGTGTGCCCATGGAGCTCTACAAACTAAGATCAGGAACGTGGACTGGTGGGTTTTGTTTCCCCGGGCAGAAGCCTTTGTCAGTACCAGGTAAGGCCTTGTTACTCAGGGGCAGGCTGCCTGCTGGATTTCCTCGAATATCAAGATGCCGCCCAGGGACAAGCTGCCACCTGTGGCAACTCGGGCTGCTTTGAGAGTGCCCATGGAGCTCTGCAAACTGCGACCAGGAACGCTGGGTTGTGGGTTTTGTTTCTCCTATACGCAGCCATTGACAATACCAGGTAGGCCTTTGGCCATTTGTGGCCGGCTGCCTGCTGGATTTCCACGTATATCAAGATGCCGCCCAGGGAGAAGCTGCCACCTGTGGCAACTCAGGCTGCTTTGAGAGTGCCCACGGAGCTCTGCTAACTGAGACCAGGAACGTGAGCTGGTGGGTTGTGTCTCCTTGGGCAGAAGCATTTGCACTAGTAGCTAGGCCCTCGGCCATTCGGGGCCTGGTGCCTGCTGGATTTCCACGTATATCAAGGTGCCGCCCAGGGACAAGCTGCCACCCGTGCCAACTCGGGCTGCTTTGAGAGTGCCCGTGGAGCTCTGCTAACTGAGACCAGGAACGTGGGGTGCTGAGTCTTGTCTCCTTGGGCAGAAGCATTTGCAGTACCAGGTTGGTCCTCAGACCTTCGGGGCCGGGGGCCTGCTGGATTTCCACGTATATCAAGATGCCGCCCAGGGACAAGCTGCCACCTGTGGCAACTCAGGCTGCTTTGATAGTGCCGATGGAGCTCTGCAAACTGAGAATAGGAACGTGGGGTGGTGGGTTTTGTTTTCCCGGGCAGAAGCCTTTGTCTGTACCAGGTAGGGCCTTCTACCTCAGGGGCAGGCGGGCAGCAGGATTTCCACGAATATCAAGATGCCGCCCAGGGACACGCTGCCTCCCACGCCAACTCGGGCTGCTTTGAGAGTGCCCATGGAGCTCTACTAACTGAGAGCAGGAACATGGGCTGGTGGGTTTTGTCTCCTTGGGCAGAAGCATTTGCACTACTAGCTAGGCCCTCGGCCCATTCTGGCCGTCGGCCTGCTGGATTTCCACGAATATCAAGGTGCCGCCCAGGGACAAGCTGCCTCCCACGCCAACTCCGGCTGCTTTGAGAGTGCACATGGAGCTCTGCAAAATGAGACCAGAAACGTGGGTTGGTGGGTTTTGTTCCCGCGGGCAGAAGCCTTTGTCAGTCCTAGGTAGGCCCCTGTTCCTTAGGGTTAGGCCTATTGCAGGATTTCCACGTATATCAAGGTGCCGCCCATGGACAAGCTGCCACCCGTGCTAACTCGTGCTGCTTTGAGAGTGCCCACGGAGCTCTGCAAAATGAGACCAGAAACGTGAGCTGGTGGGTTGTGTCTCCTTGGGCAGAAGCATTTGCACTAGTAGCTAGGCCCTCGGCCATTCGGGGCCTGGTGCCTGCTGGATTTCGACGAATATCAAGGTGCCGCCCAGGGACAAGCTGCCACCCGTGACAACTCGGGCTGCTTTGAGTGTGCCCATGGAGCTCTGCAAACTGAGACCAGGAACGTGAGCCGGTGGGTTTTGTTTTCCCGGGCAGAAGCCTTTTTCAGTACCCAGTAGGCCCTCAGCCATTCGGGGCCGGCAGCACTCTGGATTTTCACGAATATCAAGATGCCGCCCAGGGACAAGCTGCCTCCCACGCCAACTCGGGCTGCTTTGAGAGTGCCCGTGGAGCTCTGCAAACTGAGACCAGGAACGTGGTCTGGTGGGTTTTGTCTCCTTGGGCAGAAGCATTTGCAGTACCAGGTAGGCCCCCAGTCCTTCGGGGCCGGCTGCCTGCTGGATTTCCACGTATATCAAGGGGCCGCCCAGGGACAAGCTGCCACCTGTGCCAACTCGTGCTGCTTTGAGAGTTCCCATGGAGCTCTGCTGACTGAGAGCAGGAACATGGGCTTGTGGGTTTTGTCTCCTTGGGCAGAAGCATTTGCACCACTAGCTAGGCCCTCGGTCCTTTGGGCCTCCTGCCTCCTGGATTTCGACGAATATCAAGGTGCCGCCCAGGGACAAGCTGCCACCCGTGCCAACTCGGGCTGCTTTGAGAGTGCCCATGGAGCTCTGCAAACTGAGACCAGGAACGTTGGGTGGTGGGTTTTGTTTTCCTTGGCAGAAGCCTTTTAAATACCCAGTAGGCCCTCAGCCATTCGGGGCCGGCAGCCTTCTGGATTTCCACGAATATCAAGAGGCCGCCCAGGGACAAGCTGCCTCCCACGCCAACTCGGGCTGCTTTGAGAGTGCCCGTGGAGCTCTGCTAACTGAGACCAGGAACGTGGGGCGCTGAGTTTTGTTTTCCTGGGTAGAAGCCTTTTTCAATACCAGGTAGGGCCTTGATCCTCAGGGGCAGGATGCCTACTGGATTTCCACGAATCTGAAGATGCTGCCCAGGTACAAGCTGCCAGCTGTGCCAACTCGGGCTGCTTTGAGAGTGCCCATGGATCTCTGCAAACTGAGACCAGGAACGTGGGCTGGTAGGTTTTGTTTCCGCGAGCAGGAGGCTTTGTCAATACCAGGTAGGCCATTATTTCTCAGGGGCAGGCTGCCTGCTGAATTTCCACAAATATCAAGATGCTGCCCAGGGACAAGCTGCCACCTATGCCAAATCGGGCTGCTTTGATAGTGCCCATGGATCTCTGCAAACTGAGACCAGGAACGTGGGCTGGTGGGTTTTGTTTCCGCGGGCAGATGAATTTTTCCGTACTAGCTAGGCCCCTGATCCTAATGGTTAGGCTGCTTGCAGAATTTCCACGAATATCAAGGTGCCGCCCAGGGACAAGCTGCCACCTGTGCCAACTCGGGCTGCTTTGAGAGTGCCCATGGAGCTCTGCAAACTGAGTCTAGGATCATGGGCTGGTGGGTTTTGTTTCCCTGGGCAGAAGCCAAAGTATGTACCAGGTGGGCCCTTGTTCCTCAGTGGCCGTCTGCCTGCTGGATTTCTCCGAATCTGAAGATGCCGCCCAGGGACAAGCTGCCACCCATGCCAACTCGGGCTGCTTTGAGAGTGCCCATGGAGCTCTGCAAACTGAGACCAGGAACGTGGGCTGGTGGGTTTTGTCTCCTTGGGCAGAAGCATTTGCACTACCAGGTAGACCCTCAGCCCTTCGGGGCCGGCTACCTGCTGGATTTCCACGCATATCAAGGGGCCGCCCAGGGACAAGCTGCCACCTGTGCCAATTCAGGCTGCTTTAATAATGCCCATGGAGCTCTGCTAACTGAGACCAGGAATGTGGGGTGCTGAGTTTTGTTTTCCCATGCAGAAGCCTTTGACAGTACCAGGTTGGGCCTTGTTCCTCAGGGGCAGGATGCCTACTGGATTTCCACGAATCCGAAGATGCCGCCCAGGGACAAGCTGCCACCCGTGCCAACTCAGGCTGCTTTGAGAGTGCCCATGGATCTCTAAAAACTGAGACCAAGAACGTGGGGTGCTGAGTTTTGTTTTCCTGGGTAGAAGCCTTTGTCAGTACCAGGTAGGGCCTTCTACCTCAGGGGCAGGCTGGCAGCAGGATTTCCACGAATATCAAGATGCCGCCCAGGGACACGCTGCCTCCCACGCCAACTCGGGCTGCTTTGAGAGTGCCCATGGAGCTCTACAAACTAAGATCAGGAACGTGGGCTGGTGGGTTTTGTTTCCCCGGGCAGAAGCCTTTGTCAGTACCAGGTAAGGCCTTGTTACTCAGGGGCATGCTGCCTGCTGGATTTCCTCGAATATCAAGGTGCCGCCCAGGGACAAGCTGCCAGCTGTGGCAACTCGGGCTGCTTTGAGAGTGCCCATGGATCTCTGCAAACTGAGACCAGGAACGTGGGCTGGTAGGTTTTGTTTCCGCGAGCAGGAGGCTTTGTCAATACCAGGTAGGCCATTATTCCTCAGGGGCAGGCTGCCTGCTGAATTTCCACAAATATCAAGATGCCGCCCAGGGACAAGCTGCCACCCGAGGCAACTCAGGCTGCTTTGAAAGTGCCCATGGATCTCTGCAAACTGAGACCAGGAACGTGGGCTGGTGGGTTTTGTTTCCGCGGGCAGATGAATTTATCCGTACTAGCTAGGCCCCTGATCCTAATGGTTAGGCTGCTTGCAGAATTTCCACGAATGTCAAGGTGCCGCCCAGGGACAAGCTGCCACCTGTGCCAACTCGGGCTTCTTTGAGAGTGCCCATGGAGCTCTGCAAACTGAGTCTAGGATCATGGGCTGGTGGGTTTTGTTTCCCTGGGCAGAAGCCAAAGTATGTACCAGGTAGGCCCCTGTTCCTCAGGGGCCGTCTGCCTGCTGGATTCCTGCGAATCTGAAGATGCCGCCCAGGGACAAGCTGCCACCCATGCCAACTCGGGCTGCTTTGAGAGTGCCCATGGAGCTCTGCAAACTGAGACCAGGAACATGGGCTGGTGGGTTTTGTCTCCTTGGGCAGAAGCATTTGCAGTACCAGGTAGACCCTCAGCCCTTCGGGGCCGGCTGCCTGCTGGATTTCCACGCATATCAAGCGGCCGCCCAGGGACAAGCTGCCACCTGTGCCAATTCAGGCTGCTTTAATAATGCCCATGGATCTCTGCTAACTGAGACCAGGAATGTGGGGTGCTGAGTTTTGTTTTCCCATGCAGAAGCCTTTGTCAGTACCAGGTTGGGCGTTGTTCCTCAGGGGCAGGATGCCTACTGGATTTCCACGAATCCGAAGATGCCGCCCATGGACAAGCTGCCACCCGTGCAAACTCGGGCTGCTTTGAGAGTGCCCATGGATCTCTGCAAACTGAGACCAAGAACGTGGGGTGCTGAGTTTTGTTTTCCTGGGTAGAAGCCTTTGTCAGTACCAGGTAGGGCCTTCTACCTCAGGGGCAGGCTGGCAGCAGGATTTCCACGAATATCAAGATGCCGCCCAGGGACACGCTGCCTCCCACGCCAACTCGGGCTGCTTTGAGAGTGCCCATGGAGCTCTGCTAACTGAGACCAGGAACGTGGGCTGGTGGGTTTTGTCTCCTTGGGCAGAAGCATTTGCACTACTAGCTAGGCCCTCGGCCCTTTGGGGCCTGCTGCCTGCTGGATTTCCACGAATATCAAGGTGCCGCCCAGGGACAAGCTGCCACTTGTGCCAACTCGGGCTGCTTTGAGAGTGCCCATGGATCTCTGCAAACTGAGACCAGAAACGTGGGCTGGTAGGTTTTGTTTCCGCGGTCAGAAGCCTTTGTCAGTACCATGTAGGCCATTATACTTCAGGGGCCGGCTGCCTGCTGAATTTCCACAAATATCAAGATGCCGCCCAGGGACAGGCTGCCACCCGAGGCAACTCAGGCTGCTTTGAAAGTGCCCATTGATCTCTGCAAACTGAGAGCAGGAACGTTGGGTGGTGGGTTTTGTTTCCCTGGGCAGAAGCCTTTGTCTGTACCAGGTAGGCCCTTGTTCCTCAGGGGCCCTCTGCGTGCTGGATTTCCACGAATCTGAATATGCCGCCCAGGGACAAGCTGCCACCTGTGCCAACTCGGGCTGCTTTGAGAGTGCCCATGGAGCTCTGCAAACTGAGACCAGGAACGTGGGTTGGTGGGTTTTGTTTCCCCAGGCAGAAGCCTTTCTGTGTACCATGTCGACCCTGGGCACTTCGGCGCCGGTGTCCTGCTGGATTTCCACGAATATCATGGTGCCTCCCAGGGATAAGCTGCCACCTGTGTCAACTCGGGCTGCTTTGAGAGTGCCCATGGAGCTCTGCCAACTGAGACCAAGGACGTAGCGTGGTGAGTTTTGTTTTCCCAGGCAGAAGCCTTTTCTTTTCCAGGTAGGCCCTTGTTCCTCAGGGGCAGGCTAGCAGCAGGACTTCCACGAATATCAAGATGCGGCGCAGGGACAAGCTGCCACCTGTGCCAACTCGGGCTGCTTTGAGTGTGCCCATGGAGCTCTACAAACTAAGATCAGGAACGTGGACTGGTGGGTTTTGTTTCCCCGGGCAGAAGCCTTTGTCAGTACCAGGTAAGGCCTTGTTACTCAGGGGCAGGCTGCCTGCTGGATTTCCTCGAATATCAAGATGCCGCCCAGGGACAAGCTGCCACCTGTGGCAACTCGGGCTGCTTTGAGAGTGCCCATGGAGCTCTGCAAACTGCGACCAGGAACGCTGGGTTGTGGGTTTTGTTTCTCCTATACGCAGCCATTGACAATACCAGGTAGGCCTTTGGCCATTTGTGGCCGGCTGCCTGCTGGATTTCCACGTATATCAAGATGCCGCCCAGGGACAAGCTGCCACCTGTGCCAACTCGGGCTGCTTTGAGAGTGCCCACGGAGCTCTGCTAACTGAGACCAGGAACGTGAGCTGGTGGGTTGTGTCTCCTTGGGCAGAAGCATTTGCACTAGTAGCTAGGCCCTCGGCCATTCGGGGCCTGGTGCCTGCTGGATTTCCACGTATATCAAGGTGCCGCCCAGGGACAAGCTGCCACCCGTGCCAACTCGGGCTGCTTTGAGAGTGCCCGTGGAGCTCTGCTAACTGAGACCAGGAACGTGGGGTGCTGAGTCTTGTCTCCTTGGGCAGAAGCATTTGCAGTACCAGGTTGGTCCTCAGACCTTCGGGGCCGGGGGCCTGCTGGATTTCCACGTATATCAAGATGCCGCCCAGGGACAAGCTGCCACCTGTGGCAACTCAGGCTGCTTTGATAGTGCCGATGGAGCTCTGCAAACTGAGAATAGGAACGTGGGGTGGTGGCTTTTGTTTTCCTGGGCAGAAGCCTTTGTCTGTACCAGGTAGGGCCTTCTACCTCAGGGGCAGGCTGGCAGCAGGATTTCCACGAATATCAAGATGCCGCCCAGGGACACGCTGCCTCCCACGCCAACTCGTGCTGCTTTGAGAGTGCCCATGGAGCTCTACTAACTGAGAGCAGGAACATGGGCTGGTGGGTTTTGTCTCCTTGGGCAGAAGCATTTGCACTACTAGCTAGGCCCTCGGCCCATTCTGGCCGGCGGCCTGCTGGATTTCCACGAATATCAAGGTGCCGCCCAGGGACAAGCTGCCTCCCACGCCAACTCCGGCTGCTTTGAGAGTGCACATGGAGCTCTGCAAAATGAGACCAGAAACGTGGGTTGGTGGGTTTTGTTCCCGCGGGCAGAAGCCTTTGTCAGTCCTAGGTAGGCCCCTGTTCCTTAGGGTTAGGCCTATTGCAGGATTTCCACGTATATCAAGGTGCCGCCCATGGACAAGCTGCCACCCGTGCTAACTCGTGCTGCTTTGAGAGTGCCCATGGAGCTCTGCAAAATGAGACCAGAAACGTGAGCTGGTGGGTTGTGTCTCCTTGGGCAGAAGCATTTGCACTAGTAGCTAGGCCCTCGGCCATTCGGGGCCTGGTGCCTGCTGGATTTCGACGAATATCAAGGTGCCGCCCAGGGACAAGCTGCCACCCGTGACAACTCGGGCTGCTTTGAGTGTGCCCATGGAGCTCTGCAAACTGAGACCAGGAACGTGAGCCGGTGGGTTTTGTTTTCCCGGGCAGAAGCCTTTTTCAGTACCCAGTAGGCCCTCAGCCATTCGGGGCCGGCAGCACTCTGGATTTTCACGAATATCAAGATGCCGCCCAGGGACAAGCTGCCTCCCACGCCAACTCGGGCTGCTTTGAGAGTGCCCGTGGAGCTCTGCAAACTGAGACCAGGAACGTGGTCTGGTGGGTTTTGTCTCCTTGGGCAGAAGCATTTGCAGTACCAGGTAGGCCCCCAGTCCTTCGGGGCCGGCTGCCTGCTGGATTTCCACGTATATCAAGGGGCCGCCCAGGGACAAGCTGCCACCTGTGCCAACTCGTGCTGCTTTGAGAGTTCCCATGGAGCTCTGCTGACTGAGAGCAGGAACATGGGCTTGTGGGTTTTGTCTCCTTGGGCAGAAGCATTTGCACCACTAGCTAGGCCCTCGGTCCTTTGGGCCTCCTGCCTCCTGGATTTCGACGAATATCAAGGTGCTGCCCAGGGACAAGCTGCCACCCGTGCCAACTCGGGCTGCTTTGAGAGTGCCCATGGAGCTCTGCAAACTGAGACCAGGAACGTTGGGTGGTGGGTTTTGTTTTCCTTGGCAGAAGCCTTTTAAATACCCAGTAGGCCCTCAGCCATTCGGGGCCGGCAGCCTTCTGGATTTCCACGAATATCAAGAGGCCGCCCAGGGACAAGCTGCCTCCCACGCCAACTCGGGCTGCTTTGAGAGTGCCCGTGGAGCTCTGCTAACTGAGACCAGGAACGTGGGGCGCTGAGTTTTGTTTTCCTGGGTAGAAGCCTTTTTCAATACCAGGTAGGGCCTTGATCCTCAGGGGCAGGATGCCTACTGGATTTCCACGAATCTGAAGATGCTGCCCAGGTACAAGCTGCCACCCGTGCCAACTCGGGCTGCTTTGAGAGTGCCCATGGATCTCTGCAAACTGAGACCAGGAACGTGGGCTGGTAGGTTTTGTTTCCGCGAGCAGGAGGCTTTGTCAATACCAGGTAGGCCATTATTCCTCAGGGGCAGGCTGCCTGCTGAATTTCCACAAATATCAAGATGCCGCCCAGGGACAAGCTGCCACCCGAGGCAACTCAGGCTGCTTTGAAAGTGCCCATGGATCTCTGCAAACTGAGACCAGGAACGTGGGCTGGTGGGTTTTGTTTCCGCGGGCAGATGAATTTTTCCGTACTAGCTAGGCCCCTGATCCTAATGGTTAGGCTGCTTGCAGAATTTCCACGAATATCAAGGTGCCGCCCAGGGACAAGCTGCCACCTGTGCCAACTCGGGCTGCTTTGAGAGTGCCCATGGAGCTCTGCAAACTGAGTCTAGGATCATGGGCTGGTGGGTTTTGTTTCCCTGGGCAGAAGCCAAAGTATGTACCAGGTGGGCCCTTGTTCCTCAGTGGCCGTCTGCCTGCTGGATTTCTCCGAATCTGAAGATGCCGCCCAGGGACAAGCTGCCACCCATGCCAACTCGGGCTGCTTTGAGAGTGCCCATGGAGCTCTGCAAACTGAGACCAGGAACGTGGGCTGGTGGGTTTTGTCTCCTTGGGCAGAAGCATTTGCACTACCAGGTAGACCCTCAGCCCTTCGGGGCCGGCTACCTGCTGGATTTCCACGCATATCAAGGGGCCGCCCAGGGACAAGCTGCCACCTGTGCCAATTCAGGCTGCTTTAATAAATGCCCATGGAGCTCTGCTAACTGAGACCAGGAATGTGGGGTGCTGAGTTTTGTTTTCCCATGCAGAAGCCTTTGACAGTACCAGGTTGGGCCTTGTTCCTCAGGGGCAGGATGCCTACTGGATTTCCACGAATCTGAAAATGCCGCCCAGGGACAAGCTGCCACCCGTGCCAACTCAGGCTGCTTTGAGAGTGCCCATGGATCTCTAAAAACTGAGACCAAGAACGTGGGGTGCTGAGTTTTGTTTTCCTGGGTAGAAGCCTTTGTCAGTACCAGGTAGGGCCTTCTACCTCAGGGGCAGGCTGGCAGCAGGATTTCCACGAATATCAAGATGCCGCCCAGGGACACGCTGCCTCCCACGCCAACTCGGGCTGCTTTGAGAGTGCCCATGGAGCTCTACAAACTAAGATCAGGAACGTGGGCTGGTGGGTTTTGTTTCCCCGGGCAGAAGCCTTTGTCAGTACCAGGTAAGGCCTTGTTACTCAGGGGCATGCTGCCTGCTGGATTTCCTCGAATATCAAGGTGCCGCCCAGGGACAAGCTGCCAGCTGTGGCAACTCGGGCTGCTTTGAGAGTGCCCATGGATCTCTGCAAACTGAGACCAGGAACGTGGGCTGGTAGGTTTTGTTTCCGCGAGCAGGAGGCTTTGTCAATACCAGGTAGGCCATTATTCCTCAGGGGCAGGCTGCCTGCTGAATTTCCACAAATATCAAGATGCCGCCCAGGGACAAGCTGCCACCCGAGGCAACTCAGGCTGCTTTGAAAGTGCCCATGGATCTCTGCAAACTGAGACCAGGAACGTGGGCTGGTGGGTTTTGTTTCCGCGGGCAGATGAATTTATCCGTACTAGCTAGGCCCCTGATCCTAATGGTTAGGCTGCTTGCAGAATTTCCACGAATGTCAAGGTGCCGCCCAGGGACAAGCTGCCACCTGTGCCAACTCGGGCTGCTTTGAGAGTGCCCATGGAGCTCTGCAAACTGAGTCTAGGATCATGGGCTGGTGGGTTTTGTTTCCCTGGGCAGAAGCCAAAGTATGTACCAGGTAGGCCCCTGTTCCTCAGGGGCCGTCTGCCTGCTGGATTCCTGCGAATCTGAAGATGCCGCCCAGGGACAAGCTGCCACCCATGCCAACTCGGGCTGCTTTGAGAGTGCCCATGGAGCTCTGCAAACTGAGACCAGGAACATGGGCTGGTGGGTTTTGTCTCCTTGGGCAGAAGCATTTGCAGTACCAGGTAGACCCTCAGCCCTTCGGGGCCGGCTGCCTGCTGGATTTCCACGCATATCAAGCGGCCGCCCAGGGACAAGCTGCCACCTGTGCCAATTCAGGCTGCTTTAATAATGCCCATGGATCTCTGCTAACTGAGACCAGGAATGTGGGGTGCTGAGTTTTGTTTTCCCATGCAGAAGCCTTTGTCAGTACCAGGTTGGGCGTTGTTACTCAGGGGCAGGATGCCTACTGGATTTCCACGAATCCGAAGATGCCGCCCAGGGACAAGCTGCCACCCGTGCAAACTCGGGCTGCTTTGAGAGTGCCCATGGATCTCTGCAAACTGAGACCAAGAACGTGGGGTGCTGAGTTTTGTTTTCCTGGGTAGAAGCCTTTGTCAGTACCAGGTAGGGCCTTCTACCTCAGGGGCAGGCTGGCAGCAGGATTTCCACGAATATCAAGATGCCGCCCAGGGACACGCTGCCTCCCACGCCAACTCGGGCTGCTTTGAGAGTGCCCATGGAGCTCTGCTAACTGAGACCAGGAACGTGGGCTGGTGGGTTTTGTCTCCTTGGGCAGAAGCATTTGCACTACTAGCTAGGCCCTCGGCCCTTTGGGGCCTGCTGCCTGCTGGATTTCCACGAATATCAAGGTGCCGCCCAGGGACAAGCTGCCACCCGTGCCAACTCGGGCTGCTTTGAGAGTGCCCATGGATCTCTGCAAACTGAGACCAGAAACGTGGGCTGGTAGGTTTTGTTTCCGCGGTCAGAAGCCTTTGTCAGTACCAGGTAGGCCATTATACTTCAGGGGCCGGCTGCCTGCTGAATTTCCACAAATATCAAGATGCCGCCCGGGGACAGGCTGCCACCCGAGGCAACTCAGGCTGCTTTGAAAGTGCCCATAGATCTCTGCAAACTGAGAGCAGGAACGTTGGGTGGTGGGTTTTGTTTCCCTGGGCAGAAGCCTTTGTCTGTACCAGGTAGGCCCTTGTTCCTCAGGGGCCCTCTGCGTGCTGGATTTCCACGAATCTGAATATGCCGCCCAGGGACAAGCTGCCACCTGTGCCAACTCGGGCTGCTTTGAGAGTGCCCATGGAGCTCTGCAAACTGAGACCAGGAACGTGGGTTGGTGGGTTTTGTTTCCCCAGGCAGAAGCCTTTCTGTGTACCATGTCGACCCTGGGCACTTCGGCGCCGGTGTCCTGCTGGATTTCCACGAATATCATGGTGCCTCCCAGGGATAAGCTGCCACCTGTGTCAACTCGGGCTGCTTTGAGAGTGCCCATGGAGCTCTGCCAACTGAGACCAAGGACGTAGCGTGGTGAGTTTTGTTTTCCCAGGCAGAAGCCTTTTCTCTTCCAGGTAGGCCCTTGTTCCTCAGGGGCAGGCTAGCAGCAGGACTTCCACGAATATCAAGATGCGGCGCAGGGACAAGCTGCCACCTGTGCCAACTCGGGCTGCTTTGAGTGTGCCCATGGAGCTCTACAAACTAAGATCAGGAACGTGGACTGGTGGGTTTTGTTTCCCCGGGCAGAAGCCTTTTAAATACCCAGTAGGCCCTCAGCCATTCGGGGCCGGCAGCCTTCTGGATTTCCACGAATATCAAGAGGCCGCCCAGGGACAAGCTGCCTCCCACGCCAACTCGGGCTGCTTTGAGAGTGCCCGTGGAGCTCTGCTAACTGAGACCAGGAACGTGGGGCGCTGAGTTTTGTTTTCCTGGGTAGAAGCCTTTTTCAATACCAGGTAGGGCCTTGATCCTCAGGGGCAGGATGCCTACTGGATTTCCACGAATCTGAAGATGCTGCCCAGGTACAAGCTGCCACCCGTGCCAACTCGGGCTGCTTTGAGAGTGCCCATGGATCTCTGCAAACTGAGACCAGGAACGTGGGCTGGTAGGTTTTGTTTCCGCGAGCAGGAGGCTTTGTCAATACCAGGTAGGCCATTATTCCTCAGGGGCAGGCTGCCTGCTGAATTTCCACAAATATCAAGATGCCGCCCAGGGACAAGCTGCCACCCGAGGCAACTCAGGCTGCTTTGAAAGTGCCCATGGATCTCTGCAAACTGAGACCAGGAACGTGGGCTGGTGGGTTTTGTTTCCGCGGGCAGATGAATTTTTCCGTACTAGCTAGGCCCCTGATCCTAATGGTTAGGCTGCTTGCAGAATTTCCACGAATATCAAGGTGCCGCCCAGGGACAAGCTGCCACCTGTGCCAACTCGGGCTGCTTTGAGAGTGCCCATGGAGCTCTGCAAACTGAGTCTAGGATCATGGGCTGGTGGGTTTTGTTTCCCTGGGCAGAAGCCAAAGTATGTACCAGGTGGGCCCTTGTTCCTCAGTGGCCGTCTGCCTGCTGGATTTCTCCGAATCTGAAGATGCCGCCCAGGGACAAGCTGCCACCCATGCCAACTCGGGCTGCTTTGAGAGTGCCCATGGAGCTCTGCAAACTGAGACCAGGAACGTGGGCTGGTGGGTTTTGTCTCCTTGGGCAGAAGCATTTGCACTACCAGGTAGACCCTCAGCCCTTCGGGGCCGGCTACCTGCTGGATTTCCACGCATATCAAGGGGCCGCCCAGGGACAAGCTGCCACCTGTGCCAATTCAGGCTGCTTTAATAAATGCCCATGGAGCTCTGCTAACTGAGACCAGGAATGTGGGGTGCTGAGTTTTGTTTTCCCATGCAGAAGCCTTTGACAGTACCAGGTTGGGCCTTGTTCCTCAGGGGCAGGATGCCTACTGGATTTCCACGAATCCGAAGATGCCGCCCAGGGACAAGCTGCCACCCGTGCCAACTCAGGCTGCTTTGAGAGTGCCCATGGATCTCTAAAAACTGAGACCAAGAACGTGGGGTGCTGAGTTTTGTTTTCCTGGGTAGAAGCCTTTGTCAGTACCAGGTAGGGCCTTCTACCTCAGGGGCAGGCTGGCAGCAGGATTTCCACGAATATCAAGATGCCGCCCAGGGACACGCTGCCTCCCACGCCAACTCGGGCTGCTTTGAGAGTGCCCATGGAGCTCTACAAACTAAGATCAGGAACGTGGGCTGGTGGGTTTTGTTTCCCCGGGCAGAAGCCTTTGTCAGTACCAGGTAAGGCCTTGTTACTCAGGGGCATGCTGCCTGCTGGATTTCCTCGAATATCAAGGTGCCGCCCAGGGACAAGCTGCCAGCTGTGGCAACTCGGGCTGCTTTGAGAGTGCCCATGGATCTCTGCAAACTGAGACCAGGAACGTGGGCTGGTAGGTTTTGTTTCCGCGAGCAGGAGGCTTTGTCAATACCAGGTAGGCCATTATTCCTCAGGGGCAGGCTGCCTGCTGAATTTCCACAAATATCAAGATGCCGCCCAGGGACAAGCTGCCACCCGAGGCAACTCAGGCTGCTTTGAAAGTGCCCATGGATCTCTGCAAACTGAGACCAGGAACGTGGGCTGGTGGGTTTTGTTTCCGCGGGCAGATGAATTTATCCGTACTAGCTAGGCCCCTGATCCTAATGGTTAGGCTGCTTGCAGAATTTCCACGAATGTCAAGGTGCCGCCCAGGGACAAGCTGCCACCTGTGCCAACTCGGGCTGCTTTGAGAGTGCCCATGGAGCTCTGCAAACTGAGTCTAGGATCATGGGCTGGTGGGTTTTGTTTCCCTGGGCAGAAGCCAAAGTATGTACCAGGTAGGCCCCTGTTCCTCAGGGGCCGTCTGCCTGCTGGATTCCTGCGAATCTGAAGATGCCGCCCAGGGACAAGCTGCCACCCATGCCAACTCGGGCTGCTTTGAGAGTGCCCATGGAGCTCTGCAAACTGAGACCAGGAACATGGGCTGGTGGGTTTTGTCTCCTTGGGCAGAAGCATTTGCAGTACCAGGTAGACCCTCAGCCCTTCGGGGCCGGCTGCCTGCTGGATTTCCACGCATATCAAGCGGCCGCCCAGGGACAAGCTGCCACCTGTGCCAATTCAGGCTGCTTTAATAATGCCCATGGATCTCTGCTAACTGAGACCAGGAATGTGGGGTGCTGAGTTTTGTTTTCCCATGCAGAAGCCTTTGTCAGTACCAGGTTGGGCGTTGTTACTCAGGGGCAGGATGCCTACTGGATTTCCACGAATCCGAAGATGCCGCCCAGGGACAAGCTGCCACCCGTGCAAACTCGGGCTGCTTTGAGAGTGCCCATGGATCTCTAAAAACTGAGACCAAGAACGTGGGGTGCTGAGTTTTGTTTTCCTGGGTAGAAGCCTTTGTCAGTACCAGGTAGGGCCTTCTACCTCAGGGGCAGGCTGGCAGCAGGATTTCCACGAATATCAAGATGCCGCCCAGGGACACGCTGCCTCCCACGCCAACTCGGGCTGCTTTGAGAGTGCCCATGGAGCTCTGCTAACTGAGACCAGGAACGTGGGCTGGTGGGTTTTGTCTCCTTGGGCAGAAGCATTTGCACTACTAGCTAGGCCCTCGGCCCTTTGGGGCCTGCTGCCTGCTGGATTTCCACGAATATCAAGGTGCCGCCCAGGGACAAGCTGCCACCCGTGCCAACTCGGGCTGCTTTGAGAGTGCCCATGGATCTCTGCAAACTGAGACCAGAAACGTGGGCTGGTAGGTTTTGTTTCCGCGGTCAGAAGCCTTTGTCAGTACCAGGTAGGCCATTATACTTCAGGGGCCGGCTGCCTGCTGAATTTCCACAAATATCAAGATGCCGCCCGGGGACAGGCTGCCACCCGAGGCAACTCAGGCTGCTTTGAAAGTGCCCATAGATCTCTGCAAACTGAGAGCAGGAACGTTGGGTGGTGGGTTTTGTTTCCCTGGGCAGAAGCCTTTGTCTGTACCAGGTAGGCCCTTGTTCCTCAGGGGCCCTCTGCGTGCTGGATTTCCACGAATCTGAATATGCCGCCCAGGGACAAGCTGCCACCTGTGCCAACTCGGGCTGCTTTGAGAGTGCCCATGGAGCTCTGCAAACTGAGACCAGGAACGTGGGTTGGTGGGTTTTGTTTCCCCAGGCAGAAGCCTTTCTGTGTACCATGTCGACCCTGGGCACTTCGGCGCCGGTGTCCTGCTGGATTTCCACGAATATCATGGTGCCTCCCAGGGATAAGCTGCCACCTGTGTCAACTCGGGCTGCTTTGAGAGTGCCCATGGAGCTCTGCCAACTGAGACCAAGGACGTAGCGTGGTGAGTTTTGTTTTCCCAGGCAGAAGCCTTTTCTCTTCCAGGTAGGCCCTTGTTCCTCAGGGGCAGGCTAGCAGCAGGACTTCCACGAATATCAAGATGCGGCGCAGGGACAAGCTGCCACCTGTGCCAACTCGGGCTGCTTTGAGTGTGCCCATGGAGCTCTACAAACTAAGATCAGGAACGTGGACTGGTGGGTTTTGTTTCCCCGGGCAGAAGCCTTTGTCAGTACCAGGTAAGGCCTTGTTACTCAGGGGCAGGCTGCCTGCTGGATTTCCTCGAATATCAAGATGCCGCCCAGGGACAAGCTGCCACCTGTGGCAACTCGGGCTGTTTTGAGAGTGCCCATGGAGCTCTGCAAACTGCGACCAGGAACGCTGGGTTGTGGGTTTTGTTTCTCCTATACGCAGCCATTGACAATACCAGGTAGGCCTTTGGCCATTTGTGGCCGGCTGCCTGCTGGATTTCCACGAATATCAAGGTGCCGCCCAGGGACAAGCTGCCACCTGTGCCAACTCGGGCTGCTTTGAGAGTGCCCACGGAGCTCTGCTAACTGAGACCAGGAACGTGGGGTGGTGAGTTTTGTCTCCTTGGGCAGAAGCATCTGCACTACTAGCTAGGCCCTCGGCCCTTTGGGACTTGCTGCCTGCTGGATTTCCACGTATATCAAGATGCCGCCCAGGGACAAGCTGCCACCTGTGCCAACTCGGGCTGCTTTGAGAGTGCCCACGGAGCTCTGCAAACTGAGACCAGGAACGTGGGGTGGTGAGTTTTGTTTTCCCGGGCAGAAGCCTTTGTCTGTACCAGATAGGCCCTTGTTCCTCAGGGGCCGTCTGCGTGCTGGATTTCCACGAATATCGAGATGCCGCCCAGGGACAACCTGCCACCCACGCCAAATCGGGCTGCTTTGAGAGTGCCCATGGAGCTCTGCAAACTGAGACCAGGAACGTTGGGTGGTGGGTTTTGTTTTCCCGGGCAGAAGCCTTTTAATTACCCAGTAGACCCTCAGCCATTCGGGGCCCGCAGGCTTCTGGATTTCCACGAATATCAGGAGGCCGCCCAGGGACAAGCTGCCTCCCACGCCAACTCGGGCTGCTTTGAGAGTGCCCGTGGAGCTCTGCTAACTGAGACCAGGAACGTCGGCTGGTGGCTTTTTTCTCCTTGGGCAGAAGCATTTGCAGGAGCAGGTTGACACTCAGCCCTTCGGGGCCGGCTGCCTGCTGGATTTCCACGTGTATCAAGGTGCCGCCCAGGGACAAGCTGCCACCTGTGCCAATTCAGGCTGCTTTGAGAGTGCCCATGGATCGCTGCAAACTGAGACCAGGAACGTGGGGTGCTGAGTTTTGTTTTCCTGGGTAGAAGCCTTTGTCAGTACCAGGTAGGGCCTTGTTCCTCAGGG
>NW_024037201.1:80895-104962 GCF_015832195.1 Motacilla alba alba | reverse complement strand
AACTGAGACCAGGAACGTGGGGTGCTGGGTTTTGTTTTCCCGGGCAGAAGCCTTTGTCAGTACCAGGTTGGCCCTTGGCCCTTGGGGGCCGGCTGTCTGCAGGATTTCCACAAATATCAAGATGCCGCCCTGGGACAAGCTGCCACCTGTGCCAACTCGGGCTGCTTTGACGGTGCCCACGGAGCTCTGCAAACTGAGATGTGGAACGTGGGGTGCTGGGTTTTGTTTTCCCGGGCAGAAGCCTTTGTCAGTACCAGGTCGGCCCTTGGCCCTTGGGGGCCGGCTGCCTGCAGGTTTTCCACAAATATCAAGATGCCGCCAAGGGACAAGCTGCCACCTGTGCCAACTCGGGCTGCTTTGAGAGTGCCCACGGAGCTCTGCAAACTGAGATGTGGAACGTGGGGTGGTGGGTCTTGTTTCCCCGGGCAGAAGCCTTTGTCAGTACCAGGAGGGCCCTTGTTCCTCAGGGGCAGGCTGCCGGCTGGATTTCCACGTATATCAAGATGCCGCCCAGGGACAAGCTGCCACCTGTGCCAACTCGGGCTGCTTTGAGAGTGCCCACGGAGCTCTGCCAACTGAGATGTGGAACGTGGGATGGTGGGTTTTGTTTCCCCGGGGAGAAGCCTTTGTCAGTACCAGGAGGGCTCTTGTTCCTCAGGGGCAGGCTGCCGGCTGGATTTCCCCGAATATCAAGATGCTGCCCAGGGACAAGCTGCCACTTGGGCCAACTCGGGCTGCTTTGAGAGTGCCCATGGAGCTCTGCAAACTGAGACCAGGAACCTGGGGTGCTGAGTTTTGTTTCTCTGGGCCGAAGCATTTCAAGTGCCAGGTAGGCCCACGGTCCTTAAGGGCAGGCAGCCTGCTGGATTTCCACGAATATCAAGATGCTGCCCAGGGACAAGCTGCCACCTGTGCCAACTCGGGCTGCTATGGGAGTGCCCACGGAGCTCTGCAAACAGAAACCAGGAACATGGAGTGGTGGGTTTTGTTATCCCGGACAGAAGCCTTTGTCAGTACCAGGTAGGCCCTCGGAATTTCAGGGCTGCCTGCCTGCTGGATTTCCACGAATATCAAGATGCCGCCCAGGGACAAGCTGCCACCTGTGCCAACTCGGGCTGATTTGAGGGTGCCCACGGAGCTCTGAAAACTGAGACCAGGAACGTGGGGTGCTGGGTTTTGTTTTCCCGAGCAGAAGCCTTTGTCAGTACCAGGTCGGCCCTTGGCCCTTGGGGGCCGGCTGTCTGCAGGATTTCCACAAATATCAAGATGCCGCCCAGGGACAACCTGCCACCTGTGCCAACTCGGGCTGCTTTGAGAGTGCCCACGGAGCTCTGCAAACTGAGATGTGGAACGTGGGGTGCTGGGTTTTGTTTTCCCGGGCAGAAGCCTTTGTCAGTACCAGGTCGGCCCTTGGCTCGTGGGGGCCGGCTGTCTGCAGGATTTCCACAAATATCAAGATGCCGCCCAGGGACAAGCTGCCACCTGTGCCAACTCGGGCTGCTTTGAGAGTGCCCACGGAGCTCTGCAAACTGAGATGTGGAACGTGGGGTGGTGGGTCTTGTTTCCCCGGGCAGAAGCCTTTGTCAGTACCAGGAGGGCCCTTGTTCCTCAGGGGCAGGCTGGCAGCAGGATTTCCACGAATATCAAGATGCCGCCCAGGGACAAGCTGCCACCTGTGCCAACTCGGGCTGCTTTGAGAGTGCCCACGGAGCTCTGCCAACTGAGATGTGGAACGTGGGATGGTGGGTTTTGTTTCCCCGGGCAGAAGCCTTTGTCAGTACCAGGAGGGCCCTTGTTCCTCAGGGGCAGGCTGCCGGCTGGATTTCCGCCAATATCAAGATGCTGCCCAGGGACAAGCTGCCACTTGTGCCAACTCGCGCTGCTTTGAGGGTGCCCACGGAGCTCTGCAAACTGAGACCAGGAACGTAGGGTTGTGGGTTTTGTTTTCCCGGGCAGAAGCCTTTGTCAGTACCAGGTAGGCCCTTGTTCCTTAGGGGCAGGCTGGCAGCAGGATTTCCACGAATATCAAGATGCCGCCCAGGGACAAGCTGCCACCTGTGCCAACTCGGGCTGCTTTGAGAGTGCCCATGGAGCTCTGCAAACTGAGACCATGAACCTGGGGTGCTGAGTTTTGTTTCTCTGGGCAGAAGCATTTCAAGTGCCAGGTAGGCCCACGGTCCTTAAGGGCAGGCAGCCTGCTGGATTTCCACGAATATCAAGATGCTGCCCAGGGACAAGCTGCCACCTGTGCCAACTCGGGCTGCTTTGGAGTTCCCACGGAGCTCTGCAAACAGAAACCAGGAACGTGGAGTGGTGGGTTTTGTTATCCCGGACAGAAGCCTTTGTCAGTACCAGGTAGGCCCTCGGAATTTCAGGGCTGCCTGCCTGCTGGATTTCCACGAATATCAAGATGCTGCCCAGGGACAAGCTGCCACCTGTGCCAACTCGGGCTGATTTGAGGGTGCCCACGGAGCTCTGCAAACTAAGACCAGGAACGTGGGGTGCTGGGTTTTGTTTTCCCGGGCAGAAGCCTTTGTCAGTACCAGGTCGGCCCTTGGCCCTTGGGGGCCGGCTGTCTGCAGGATTTCCACAAATATCAAGATGCCGCCCAGGGACAAGCTGCCACCTGTGCCAACTCGGGCTGCTTTGAGAGTGCCCACGGAGCTCTGCAAACTGAGATGTGGAACGTGGGGTGCTGGGTTTTGTTTTCCCGGGCAGAAGCCTTTGTCAGTACCAGGTCGGCCCTTGGCCCTTGGGGGCCGGCTGCCTGCAGGATTTCCACAAATGTCAAGATGCCGCCCAGGGACAAGCTGCCACCTGTGCCAACTTGGGCTGCTTTGAGAGTGCCCACGGAGCTCTGCCAACTGAGATGTGGAACGTGGGGTGGTGGGTCTTGTTTCCCCGGGCAGAAGCCTTTGTCAGTACCAGGAGGGCCCTTGTTCCTCAGGGGCAGGCTGCCGGCTGGATTTCCACGAATATCAAGATGCAGCCCAGGGACAAGCTGCCACCTGTGCCAACTCGGGCTGCTTTGAGAGTGCCCACGGAGCTCTGCCAACTGAGATGTGGAACGTGGGATGGTGGGTTTTGTTTCCCCGGGCAGAAGCCTTTGTCAGTACCAGGAGGGCCCTTGTTCCTCAGGGGCAGGCTGCCGGCTGGATTTCCCCGAATATCAAGATGCTGCCCAGGGACAAGCTGCCACTTGGGCCAACTCGCGCTGCTTTGAGGGTGCCCACGGAGCTCTGCAAACTGAGACCAGGAACGTAGGGTTGTGGGTTTTGTTTTCCCGGGCAGAAGCCTTTGTCAGTACCAGGTAGGCCCTTGTTCCTTAGGGGCAGGCTGGCAGCAGGATTTCCACGAATATCAAGATGCCGCCCAGGGACAAGCTGCCACCTGTGCCAACTCGGGCTGCTTTGAGAGTGCCCATGGAGCTCTGCAAACTGAGACCATGAACCTGGGGTGCTGAGTTTTGTTTCTCTGGGCAGAAGCATTTCAAGTGCCAGGTAGGCCCACGGTCCTTAAGGGCAGGCAGCCTGCTGGATTTCCACGAATATCAAGATGCTGCCCAGGGACAAGCTGCCACCTGTGCCAACTCGGGCTGCTTTGGGAGTGCCCACGGAGCTCTGCAAACAGAAACCAGGAACGTGGAGTGGTGGGTTTTGTTATCCCGGACAGAAGCCTTTGTCAGTACCAGGTAGGCCCTCGGAATTTCAGGGCTGCCTGCCTGCTGGATTTCCACGAATATCAAGATGCTGCCCAGGGACAAGCTGCCACCTGTGCCAACTCGGGCTGATTTGAGGGAGCCCACGGAGCTCTGCAAACTGAGACCAGGAACGTGGGGTGCTGGGTTTTGTTTTCCCGGGCAGAAGCCTTTGTCAGTACCAGGTCGGCCCTTGGCCCTTGGGGGCCGGCTGTCTGCAGGATTTCCACAAATATCAAGATGCCGCCCAGGGACAAGCTGCCACCTGTGCCAACTCGGGCTGCTTTGACAGTGCCCACGGAGCTCTGCAAACTGAGATGTGGAACGTGGGGTGCTGGGTTTTGTTTCCCCGGGCAGAAGCCTTTGTCAGTACCAGGTCAGCCCTTGGCCCTTGGGGGCCGGCTGCCTGCAGGATTTCCACAAATGTCAAGATGCCGCCCAGGGACAAGCTGCCACCTGTGCCAACTCGGGCTGCTTTGACAGTGCCCACGGAGCTCTGCAAACTGAGATGTGGAACGTGGGGTGCTGGGTCTTGTTTCCCCGGGCAGAAGCCTTTGTCAGTACCAGGAGGGCCCTTGTTCCTCAGGGGCAGGCTGCCGGCTGGATTTCCACGAATATCAAGATGCAGCCCAGGGACAAGCTGCCACCTGTGCCAACTCGGGCTGCTTTGAGAGTGCCCACGGAGCTCTGCCAACTGAGATGTGGAACGTGGGATGGTGGGTTTTGTTTCCCCGGGCAGAAGCCTTTGTCAGTACCAGGAGGGCCCTTGTTCCTCAGGGGCAGGCTGCCGGCTAGATTTCCCCGAATATCAAGATGCTGCCCAGGGACAAGCTGCCACTTGGGCCAACTCGCGCTGCTTTGAGGGTGCCCACGGAGCTCTGCAAACTGAGACCAGGAACGTAGGGTTGTGGGTTTTGTTTTCCCGGGCAGAAGCCTTTGTCAGTACCAGGTAGGCCCTTGTTCCTTAGGGGCAGGCTGGCAGCAGGATTTCCACGAATATCAAGATGCCGCCCAGGGACAAGCTGCCACCTGTGCCAACTCGGGCTGCTTTGAGAGTGCCCACGGAGCTCTGCAAACTGAGATGTGGAACGTGGGGTGCTGGGTTTTGTTTTCCCGGGCAGAAGCCTTTGTCAGTACCATTTCGGCCCTTGGCCCTTGGGGGCCGGCTGCCTGCAGGATTTCCATGAATATCAAGATGCCGCCCAGGGACAAGCTGCCACCTGTGCCAACTCGGGCTGCTTTGAGAGTGCCCACGGAGCTCTGCAAACTGAGATGTGGAACGTGGGGTGGTGGGTCTTGTTTCCCCGGGCAGAAGCCTTTGTCAGTACCAGGAGGGCCCTTGTTCCTCAGGGGCAGGCTGCCGGCTGGATTTCCACGAATATCAAGATGCAGCCCAGGGACAAGCTGCCACCTGTGCCAACTCGGGCTGCTTTGAGAGTGCCCACGGAGCTCTGCCAACTGAGATGTGGAACGTGGGATGGTGGGTTTTGTTTCCCCGGGCAGAAGCCTTTGTCAGTACCAGGAGGGCCCTTGTTCCTCAGGGGCAGGCTGCCGGCTGGATTTCCCCGAATATCAAGATGCTGCCCAGGGACAAGCTGCCACTTGTGCCAACTCGCGCTGCTTTGAGGGTGCCCACGGAGCTCTGCAAACTGAGACCAGGAACGTAGGGTTGTGGGTTTTGTTTTCCCGGGCAGAAGCCTTTGTCAGTACCAGGTAGGCCCTTGTTCCTTAGGGGCAGGCTGGCAGCAGGATTTCCACGAATATCAAGATGCCGCCCAGGGACAAGCTGCCACCTGTGCCAACTCGGGCTGCTTTGAGAGTGCCCATGGAGCTCTGCAAACTGAGACCATGAACCTGGGGTGCTGAGTTTTGTTTCTCTGGGCAGAAGCATTTCAAGTGCCAGGTAGGCCCACGGTCCTTAAGGGCAGGCAGCCTGCTGGATTTCCACGAATATCAAGATGCTGCCCAGGGACAAGCTGCCACCTGTGCCAACTCGGGCTGCTTTGGGAGTGCCCACGGAGCTCTGCAAACAGAAACCAGGAACGTGGAGTGGTGGGTTTTGTTATCCCGGACAGAAGCCTTTGTCAGTACCAGGTAGGCCCTCGGAATTTCAGGGCTGCCTGCCTGCTGGATTTCCACGAATATCAAGATGCTGCCCAGGGACAAGCTGCCACCTGTGCCAACTCGGGCTGATTTGAGGGTGCCCACGGAGCTCTGCAAACTGAGACCAGGAACGTGGGGTGCTGGGTTTTGTTTTCCCGGGCAGAAGCCTTTGTCAGTACCAGGTCGGCCCTTGGCCCTTGGGGGCCGGCTGTCTGCAGGATTTCCACAAATATCAAGATGCCGCCCAGGGACAAGCTGCCACCTGTGCCAACTCGGGCTGCTTTGAGAGTGCCCACGGAGCTCTGCAAACTGAGATGTGGAACGTGGGGTGCTGGGTTTTGTTTTCCCGGGCAGAAGCCTTTGTCAGTACCAGGTCGGCCCTTGGCTCTTGGGGGCCGGCTGTCTGCAGGATTTCCACAAATGTCAAGATGCCGCCCAGGGACAAGCTGCCACCTGTGCCAACTCGGGCTGCTTTGAGAGTGCCCACGGAGCTCTGCAAACTGAGATGTGGAACGTGGGGTGGTGGGTCTTGTTTCCCCGGGCAGAAGCCTTTGTCAGTACCAGGAGGGCCCTTGTTCCTCAGGGGCAGGCTGCCGGCTGGATTTCCACGAATATCAAGATGCCGCCCAGGGACAAGCTGCCACCTGTGCCAACTCGGGCTGCTTTGAGAGTGCCCACGGAGCTCTGCCAACTGAGATGTGGAACGTGGGATGGTGGGTTTTGTTTCCCCGGGCAGAAGCCTTTGTCAGTACCAGGAGGGCCCTTGTTCCTCAGGGACAGGCTGCCGGCTGGATTTCCCCGAATATCAAGATGCTGCCCAGGGACAAGCTGCCACTTGGGCCAACTCGCGCTGCTTTGAGGGTGCCCACGGAGCTCTGCAAACTGAGACCAGGAACGTAGGGTTGTGGGTTTTGTTTTCCCGGGCAGAAGCCTTTGTCAGTACCAGGTAGGCCCTTGTTCCTTAGGGGCAGGCTGGCAGCAGGATTTCCACGAATATCAAGATGCCGCCCAGGGACAAGCTGCCACCTGTGCCAACTCGGGCTGCTTTGAGAGTGCCCATGGAGCTCTGCAAACTGAGACCATGAACCTGGGGTGCTGAGTTTTGTTTCTCTGGGCAGAAGCATTTCAAGTGCCAGGTAGGCCCACGGTCCTTAAGGGCAGGCAGCCTGCTGGATTTCCACGAATATCAAGATGCTGCCCAGGGACAAGCTGCCACCTGTGCCAACTCGGGCTGCTTTGGGAGTGCCCACGGAGCTCTGCAAACAGAAACCAGGAACGTGGAGTGGTGGGTTTTGTTATCCCGGACAGAAGCCTTTGTCAGTACCAGGTAGGCCCTCGGAATTTCAGGGCTGCCTGCCTGCTGGATTTCCACGAATATCAAGATGCTGCCCAGGGACAAGCTGCCACCTGTGCCAACTCGGGCTGATTTGAGGGTGCCCACGGAGCTCTGAAAACTGAGACCAGGAACGTGGGGTGCTGGGTTTTGTTTTCCCGGGCAGAAGCCTTTGTCAGTACCAGGTCGGCCCTTGGCCCTTGGGGGCCGGCTGTCTGCAGGATTTCCACAAATATCAAGATGCCGCCCAGGGACAAGCTGCCACCTGTGCCAACTCGGGCTGCTTTGAGAGTGCCCACGGAGCTCTGCAAACTGAGATGTGGAACGTGGGGTGCTGGGTTTTGTTTTCCCGGGCAGAAGCCTTTGTCAGTACCAGGTCGGCCCTTGGCCCTTGGCTCTTGGGGGCCGGCTGCCTGCAGGATTTCCACAAATGTCAAGATGCCGCCCAGGGACAAGCTGCCACCTGTGCCAACTCGGGCTGCTTTGAGAGTGCCCACGGAGCTCTGCAAACTGAGATGTGGAACGTGGGGTGGTGGGTCTTGTTTCCCCGGGCAGAAGCCTTTGTCAGTACCAGGAGGGCCCTTGTTCCTCAGGGGCAGGCTGCCGGCTGGATTTCCACGAATATCAAGATGCAGCCCAGGGACAAGCTGCCACCTGTGCCAACTCGGGCTGCTTTGAGAGTGCCCACGGAGCTCTGCCAACTGAGATGTGGAACGTGGGATGGTGGGTTTTGTTTCCCCGGGCAGAAGCCTTTGTCAGTACCAGGAGGGCCCTTGTTCCTCAGGGGCAGGCTGCCGGCTGGATTTCCCCGAATATCAAGATGCTGCCCAGGGACAAGCTGCCACTTGGGCCAACTCGCGCTGCTTTGAGGGTGCCCACGGAGCTCTGCAAACTGAGACCAGGAACGTAGGGTTGTGGGTTTTGTTTTCCCGGGCAGAAGCCTTTGTCAGTACCAGGTCGGCCCTTGGCCCTTGGGGGCCGGCTGTCTGCAGGATTTCCACGAATATCAAGATGCCGCCCAGGGACAAGCTGCCACCTGTGCCAACTCGGGCTGCTTTGAGAGTGCCCACGGAGCTCTGCAAACTGAGATGTGGAACGTGGGGTGCTGGGTTTTGTTTTCCCGGGCAGAAGCCTTTGTCAGTACCATTTCAGCCCTTGGCCCTTGGGGGCCGGCTGCCTGCAGGATTTCCACAAATGTCAAGATGCCGCCCAGGGACAAGCTGCCACCTGTGCCAACTCGGGCTGCTTTGACAGTGCCCACGGAGCTCTGCAAACTGAGATGTGGAACGTGGGGTGGTGGGTCTTGTTTCCCCGGGCAGAAGCCTTTGTCAGTACCAGGAGGGCCCTTGTTCCTCAGGGGCAGGCTGCCGGCTGGATTTCCACGAATATCAAGATGCAGCCCAGGGACAAGCTGCCACCTGTGCCAACTCGGGCTGCTTTGAGAGTGCCCACGGAGCTCTGCCAACTGAGATGTGGAACGTGGGATGGTGGGTTTTGTTTCCCCGGGCAGAAGCCTTTGTCAGTACCAGGAGGGCCCTTGTTCCTCAGGGGCAGGCTGCCGGCTGGATTTCCCCGAATATCAAGATGCTGCCCAGGGACAAGCTGCCACTTGGGCCAACTCGCGCTGCTTTGAGGGTGCCCACGGAGCTCTGCAAACTGAGACCAGGAACGTAGGGTTGTGGGTTTTGTTTTCCCGGGCAGAAGCCTTTGTCAGTACCAGGTAGGCCCTTGTTCCTTAGGGGCAGGCTGGCAGCAGGATTTCCACGAATATCAAGATGCCGCCCAGGGACAAGCTGCCACCTGTGCCAACTCGGGCTGCTTTGAGAGTGCCCATGGAGCTCTGCAAACTGAGACCATGAACCTGGGGTGCTGAGTTTTGTTTCTCTGGGCAGAAGCATTTCAAGTGCCAGGTAGGCCCACGGTCCTTAAGGGCAGGCAGCCTGCTGGATTTCCACGAATATCAAGATGCTGCCCAGGGACAAGCTGCCACCTGTGCCAACTTGGGCTGCTATGGGAGTGCCCACGGAGCTCTGCAAACAGAAACCAGGAACGTGGAGTGGTGGGTTTTGTTATCCCGGACAGAAGCCTTTGTCAGTACCAGGTAGGCCCTCGGAATTTCAGGGCTGCCTGCCTGCTGGATTTCCACGAATATCAAGATGCCGCCCAGGGACAAGCTGCCACCTGTGCCAACTCGGGCTGATTTGAGGGTGCCCACGGAGCTCTGAAAACTGAGACCAGGAACGTGGGGTGCTGGGTTTTGTTTTCCCGGGCAGAAGCCTTTGTCAGTACCAGGTCGGCCCTTGGCCCTTGGGGGCCGGCTGTCTGCAGGATTTCCACAAATATCAAGATGCCGCCCAGGGACAAGCTGCCACCTGTGCCAACTCGGGCTGCTTTGAGAGTGCCCACGGAGCTCTGCAAACTGAGATGTGGAACGTGGGGTGGTGGGTCTTGTTTCCCCGGGCAGAAGCCTTTGTCAGTACCAGGAGGGCCCTTGTTCCTCAGGGGCAGGCTGCCGGCTGGATTTCCACGAATATCAAGATGCCGCCCAGGGACAAGCTGCCACCTGTGCCAACTCGGGCTGCTTTGACAGTGCCCACGGAGCTCTGCCAACTGAGATGTGGAACGTGGGATGGTGGGTCTTGTTTCCCCGGGCAGAAGCCTTTGTCAGTACCAGGAGGGCCCTTGTTCCTCAGGGGCAGGCTGCCGGCTGGATTTCCACGAATATCAAGATGCTGCCCAGGGACAAGCTGCCACTTGGGCCAACTCGCGCTGCTTTGAGGGTGCCCACGGAGCTCTGCAAACTGAGACCAGGAACGTAGGGTTGTGGGTTTTGTTTTCCCGGGCAGAAGCCTTTGTCAGTACCAGGTAGGCCCTTGTTCCTTAGGGGCAGGCTGGCAGCAGGATTTCCACGAATATCAAGATGCCGCCCAGGGACAAGCTGCCACCTGTGCCAACTCGGGCTGCTTTGAGAGTGCCCATGGAGCTCTGCAAACTGAGACCATGAACCTGGGGTGCTGAGTTTTGTTTCTCTGGGCAGAAGCATTTCAAGTGCCAGGTAGGCCCACGGTCCTTAAGGGCAGGCAGCCTGCTGGATTTCCACGAATATCAAGATGCTGCCCAGGGACAAGCTGCCACCTGTGCCAACTTGGGCTGCTATGGGAGTGCCCACGGAGCTCTGCAAACAGAAACCAGGAACGTGGAGTGGTGGGTTTTGTTATCCCGGACAGAAGCCTTTGTCAGTACCAGGTAGGCCCTCGGAATTTCAGGGCTGCCTGCCTGCTGGATTTCCACGAATATCAAGATGCCGCCCAGGGACAAGCTGCCACCTGTGCCAACTCGGGCTGATTTGAGGGTGCCCACGGAGCTCTGAAAACTGAGACCAGGAACGTGGGGTGCTGGGTTTTGTTTTCCCGGGCAGAAGCCTTTGTCAGTACCAGGTCGGCCCTTGGCCCTTGGGGGCCGGCTGTCTGCAGGATTTCCACAAATATCAAGATGCCGCCCAGGGACAACCTGCCACCTGTGCCAACTCGGGCTGCTTTGAGAGTGCCCACGGAGCTCTGCAAACTGAGATGTGGAACGTGGGGTGCTGGGTTTTGTTTTCCCGGGCAGAAGCCTTTGTCAGTACCAGGTCGGCCCTTGGCTCTTGGGGGCCGGCTGTCTGCAGGATTTCCACAAATATCAAGATGCCGCCCAGGGACAAGCTGCCACCTGTGCCAACTCGGGCTGCTTTGAGAGTGCCCACGGAGCTCTGCAAACTGAGATGTGGAACGTGGGGTGGTGGGTCTTGTTTCCCCGGGCAGAAGCCTTTGTCAGTACCAGGAGGGCCCTTGTTCCTCAGGGGCAGGCTGCCGGCTGGATTTCCACGAATATCAAGATGCCGCCCAGGGACAAGCTGCCATCTGTGCCAACTCGGGCTGCTTTGACAGTGCCCACGGAGCTCTGCCAACTGAGATGTGGAACGTGGGATGGTGGGTCTTGTTTCCCCGGGCAGAAGCCTTTGTCAGTACCAGGAGGGCCCTTGTTCCTCAGGGGCAGGCTGCCGGCTGGATTTCCACGAATATCAAGATGCTGCCCAGGGACAAGCTGCCACTTGGGCCAACTCGCGCTGCTTTGAGGGTGCCCACGGAGCTCTGCAAACTGAGACCAGGAACGTAGGGTTGTGGGTTTTGTTTTCCCGGGCAGAAGCCTTTGTCAGTACCAGGTAGGCCCTTGTTCCTTAGGGGCAGGCTGGCAGCAGGATTTCCACGAATATCAAGATGCCGCCCAGGGACAAGCTGCCACCTGTGCCAACTCGGGCTGCTTTGAGAGTGCCCATGGAGCTCTGCAAACTGAGACCATGAACCTGGGGTGCTGAGTTTTGTTTCTCTGGGCAGAAGCATTTCAAGTGCCAGGTAGGCCCACGGTCCTTAAGGGCAGGCAGCCTGCTGGATTTCCACGAATATCAAGATGCTGCCCAGGGACAAGCTGCCACCTGTGCCAACTCGGGCTGCTTTGGGAGTGCCCACGGAGCTCTGCAAACAGAAACCAGGAACGTGGAGTGGTGGGTTTTGTTATCCCGGACAGAAGCCTTTGTCAGTACCAGGTAGGCCCTCGGAATTTCAGGGCTGCCTGCCTGCTGGATTTCCACAAATGTCAAGATGCCGCCCAGGGACAAGCTGCCACCTGTGCCAACTCGGGCTGCTTTGAGAGTGCCCACGTAGCTCTGCAAACTGAGATGTGGAACGTGGGGTGCTGGGTTTTGTTTTCCCGGGCAGAAGCCTTTGTCACTACCAGGTCAGCCCTTGGCCCTTGGGGGCCGGCTGCCTGCAGGATTTCCACAAATGTCAAGATGCCGCCCAGGGACAAGCTGCCACCTGTGCCAACTCGGGCTGCTTTGAGAGTGCCCACGGAGCTCTGCCAACTGAGATGTGGAACGTGGGATGGTGGGTTTTGTTTCCCCGGGCAGAAGCCTTTGTCAGTACCAGGAGGGCCCTTGTTCCTCAGGGGCAGGCTGCCGGCTGGATTTCCACGAATATCAAGATGCTGCCCAGGGACAAGCTGCCACTTGGGCCAACTCGCGCTGCTTTGAGGGTGCCCACGGAGCTCTGCAAACTGAGACCAGGAACGTAGGGTTGTGGGTTTTGTTTTCCCGGGCAGAAGCCTTTGTCAGTACCAGGTAGGCCCTTGTTCCTTAGGGGCAGGCTGGCAGCAGGATTTCCACGAATATCAAGATGCCGCCCAGGGAGAAGCTGCCACCTGTGCCAACTCGGGCTGCTTTGAGAGTGCCCACGGAGCTCTGCCAACTGAGATGTGGAACGTGGGATGGTGGGTTTTGTTTCCCTGGGCAGAAGCCTTTGTCAGTACCAGGAGGGCCCTTGTTCCTCAGGGGCAGGCTGCCGGCTAGATTTCCCCGAATATCAAGATGCTGCCCAGGGACAAGCTGCCACTTGGGCCAACTCGCGCTGCTTTGAGGGTGCCCACGGAGGTCTGCAAACTGAGACCAGGAACGTAGGGTTGTGGGTTTTGTTTTCCCGGGCAGAAGCCTTTGTCAGTACCAGGTAGGCCCTTGTTCCTTAGGGGCAGGCTGGCAGCAGGATTTCCACGAATATCAAGATGCCGCCCAGGGACAAGCTGCCACCTGTGCCAACTCGGGCTGCTTTGAGAGTGCCCACGGAGCTCTGCAAACTGAGATGTGGAACGTGGGGTGCTGGGTTTTGTTTTCCCGGGCAGAAGCCTTTGTCAGTACCATTTCGGCCCTTGGCCCTTGGGGGCCGGCTGCCTGCAGGATTTCCATGAATATCAAGATGCCGCCCAGGGACAAGCTGCCACCTGTGCCAACTCGGGCTGCTTTGAGAGTGCCCACGGAGCTCTGCAAACTGAGATGTGGAACGTGGGGTGCTGGGTCTTGTTTCCCCGGGCAGAAGCCTTTGTCAGTACCAGGAGGGCCCTTGTTCCTCAGGGGCAGGCTGCCGGCTGGATTTCCACGAATATCAAGATGCAGCCCAGGGACAAGCTGCCACCTGTGCCAACTCGGGCTGCTTTGAGAGTGCCCACGGAGCTCTGCCAACTGAGATGTGGAACGTGGGATGGTGGGTTTTGTTTCCCCGGGCAGAAGCCTTTGTCAGTACCAGGAGGGCCCTTGTTCCTCAGGGGCAGGCTGCCGGCTGGATTTCCCCGAATATCAAGATGCTGCCCAGGGACAAGCTGCCACTTGGGCCAACTCGCGCTGCTTTGAGGGTGCCCACGGAGCTCTGCAAACTGAGACCAGGAACGTAGGGTTGTGGGTTTTGTTTTCCCGGGCAGAAGCCTTTGTCAGTACCAGGTAGGCCCTTGTTCCTTAGGGGCAGGCTGGCAGCAGGATTTCCACGAATATCAAGATGCCGCCCAGGGACAAGCTGCCACCTGTGCCAACTCGGGCTGCTTTGAGAGTGCCCATGGAGCTCTGCAAACTGAGACCATGAACCTGGGGTGCTGAGTTTTGTTTCTCTGGGCAGAAGCATTTCAAGTGCCAGGTAGGCCCTTGGTCCTTAAGGGCAGGCAGCCTGCTGGATTTCCACGAATATCAAGATGCTGCCCAGGGACAAGCTGCCACCTGTGCCAACTTGGGCTGCTATGGGAGTGCCCACGGAGCTCTGCAAACAGAAACCAGGAACGTGGAGTGGTGGGTTTTGTTATCCCGGACAGAAGCCTTTGTCAGTACCAGGTAGGCCCTCGGAATTTCAGGGCTGCCTGCCTGCTGGATTTCCACGAATATCAAGATGCCGCCCAGGGACAAGCTGCCACCTGTGCCAACTCGGGCTGATTTGAGGGTGCCCACGGAGCTCTGAAAACTGAGACCAGGAACGTGGGGTGCTGGGTTTTGTTTTCCCGGGCAGAAGCCTTTGTCAGTACCAGGTCGGACCTTGGCCCTTGGGGGCCGGCTGTCTGCAGGATTTCCACAAATATCAAGATGCCGCCCAGGGACAACCTGCCACCTGTGCCAACTCGGGCTGCTTTGAGAGTGCCCACGGAGCTCTGCAAACTGAGATGTGGAACGTGGGGTGCTGGGTTTTGTTTTCCCGGGCAGAAGCCTTTGTCAGTACCAGGTCGGCCCTTGGCCCTTGGGGGCCGGCTGCCTGCAGGATTTCCACAAATATCAAGATGCCGCCCAGGGACAAGCTGCCACCTGTGCCAACTCGGGCTGCTTTGAGAGTGCCCACGGAGCTCTGCAAACTGAGATGTGGAACGTGGGGTGGTGGGTCTTGTTTCCCCGGGCAGAAGCCTTTGTCAGTACCAGGAGGGCCCTTGTTCCTCAGGGGCAGGCTGCCGGCTGGATTTCCACGAATATCAAGATGCCGCCCAGGGACAAGCTGCCATCTGTGCCAACTCGGGCTGCTTTGACAGTGCCCACGGAGCTCTGCCAACTGAGATGTGGAACGTGGGATGGTGGGTCTTGTTTCCCCGGGCAGAAGCCTTTGTCAGTACCAGGAGGGCCCTTGTTCCTCAGGGGCAGGCTGCCGGCTGGATTTCCACGAATATCAAGATGCTGCCCAGGGACAAGCTGCCACTTGGGCCAACTCGCGCTGCTTTGAGGGTGCCCACGGAGCTCTGCAAACTGAGACCAGGAACGTAGGGTTGTGGGTTTTGTTTTCCCGGGCAGAAGCCTTTGTCAGTACCAGGTAGGCCCTTGTTCCTTAGGGGCAGGCTGGCAGCAGGATTTCCACGAATATCAAGATGCCGCCCAGGGACAAGCTGCCACCTGTGCCAACTCGGGCTGCTTTGAGAGTGCCCATGGAGCTCTGCAAACTGAGACCATGAACCTGGGGTGCTGAGTTTTGTTTCTCTGGGCAGAAGCATTTCAAGTGCCAGGTAGGCCCACGGTCCTTAAGGGCAGGCAGCCTGCTGGATTTCCACGAATATCAAGATGCTGCCCAGGGACAAGCTGCCACCTGTGCCAACTCGGGCTGCTTTGGGAGTGCCCACGGAGCTCTGCAAACAGAAACCAGGAACGTGGAGTGGTGGGTTTTGTTATCCCGGACAGAAGCCTTTGTCAGTACCAGGTAGGCCCTCGGAATTTCAGGGCTGCCTGCCTGCTGGATTTCCACAAATGTCAAGATGCCGCCCAGGGACAAGCTGCCACCTGTGCCAACTCGGGCTGCTTTGAGAGTGCCCACGTAGCTCTGCAAACTGAGATGTGGAACGTGGGGTGCTGGGTTTTGTTTTCCCGGGCAGAAGCCTTTGTCACTACCAGGGCAGCCCTTGGCCCTTGGGGGCCGGCTGCCTGCAGGATTTCCACAAATGTCAAGATGCCGCCCAGGGACAAGCTGCCACCTGTGCCAACTCGGGCTGCTTTGAGAGTGCCCACGGAGCTCTGCCAACTGAGATGTGGAACGTGGGATGGTGGGTTTTGTTTCCCCGGGCAGAAGCCTTTGTCAGTACCAGGAGGGCCCTTGTTCCTCAGGGGCAGGCTGCCGGCTGGATTTCCACGAATATCAAGATGCTGCCCAGGGACAAGCTGCCACTTGGGCCAACTCGCGCTGCTTTGAGGGTGCCCACGGAGCTCTGCAAACTGAGACCAGGAACGTAGGGTTGTGGGTTTTGTTTTCCCGGGCAGAAGCCTTTGTCAGTACCAGGTAGGCCCTTGTTCCTTAGGGGCAGGCTGGCAGCAGGATTTCCACGAATATCAAGATGCCGCCCAGGGAGAAGCTGCCACCTGTGCCAACTCGGGCTGCTTTGAGAGTGCCCACGGAGCTCTGCCAACTGAGATGTGGAACGTGGGATGGTGGGTTTTGTTTCCCTGGGCAGAAGCCTTTGTCAGTACCAGGAGGGCCCTTGTTCCTCAGGGGCAGGCTGCCGGCTAGATTTCCCCGAATATCAAGATGCTGCCCAGGGACAAGCTGCCACTTGGGCCAACTCGCGCTGCTTTGAGGGTGCCCACGGAGGTCTGCAAACTGAGACCAGGAACGTAGGGTTGTGGGTTTTGTTTTCCCGGGCAGAAGCCTTTGTCAGTACCAGGTAGGCCCTTGTTCCTTAGGGGCAGGCTGGCAGCAGGATTTCCACGAATATCAAGATGCCGCCCAGGGACAAGCTGCCACCTGTGCCAACTCGGGCTGCTTTGAGAGTGCCCACGGAGCTCTGCAAACTGAGATGTGGAACGTGGGGTGCTGGGTTTTGTTTTCCCGGGCAGAAGCCTTTGTCAGTACCATTTCGGCCCTTGGCCCTTGGGGGCCGGCTGCCTGCAGGATTTCCATGAATATCAAGATGCCGCCCAGGGACAACCTGCCACCTGTGCCAACTCGGGCTGCTTTGAGAGTGCCCACGGAGCTCTGCAAACTGAGATGTGGAACGTGGGGTGCTGGGTCTTGTTTCCCCGGGCAGAAGCCTTTGTCAGTACCAGGAGGGCCCTTGTTCCTCAGGGGCAGGCTGCCGGCTGGATTTCCACGAATATCAAGATGCAGCCCAGGGACAAGCTGCCACCTGTGCCAACTCGGGCTGCTTTGAGAGTGCCCACGGAGCTCTGCCAACTGAGATGTGGAACGTGGGATGGTGGGTTTTGTTTCCCCGGGCAGAAGCCTTTGTCAGTACCAGGAGGGCCCTTGTTCCTCAGGGGCAGGCTGCCGGCTGGATTTCCCCGAATATCAAGATGCTGCCCAGGGACAAGCTGCCACTTGGGCCAACTCGCGCTGCTTTGAGGGTGCCCACGGAGCTCTGCAAACTGAGACCAGGAACGTAGGGTTGTGGGTTTTGTTTTCCCGGGCAGAAGCCTTTGTCAGTACCAGGTAGGCCCTTGTTCCTTAGGGGCAGGCTGGCAGCAGGATTTCCACGAATATCAAGATGCCGCCCAGGGACAAGCTGCCACCTGTGCCAACTCGGGCTGCTTTGAGAGTGCCCATGGAGCTCTGCAAACTGAGACCATGAACCTGGGGTGCTGAGTTTTGTTTCTCTGGGCAGAAGCATTTCAAGTGCCAGGTAGGCCCTTGGTCCTTAAGGGCAGGCAGCCTGCTGGATTTCCACGAATATCAAGATGCTGCCCAGGGACAAGCTGCCACCTGTGCCAACTTGGGCTGCTATGGGAGTGCCCACGGAGCTCTGCAAACAGAAACCAGGAACGTGGAGTGGTGGGTTTTGTTATCCCGGACAGAAGCCTTTGTCAGTACCAGGTAGGCCCTCGGAATTTCAGGGCTGCCTGCCTGCTGGATTTCCACGAATATCAAGATGCCGCCCAGGGACAAGCTGCCACCTGTGCCAACTCGGGCTGATTTGAGGGTGCCCACGGAGCTCTGAAAACTGAGACCAGGAACGTGGGGTGCTGGGTTTTGTTTTCCCGGGCAGAAGCCTTTGTCAGTACCAGGTCGGACCTTGGCCCTTGGGGGCCGGCTGTCTGCAGGATTTCCACAAATATCAAGATGCCGCCCAGGGACAACCTGCCACCTGTGCCAACTCGGGCTGCTTTGAGAGTGCCCACGGAGCTCTGCAAACTGAGATGTGGAACGTGGGGTGCTGGGTTTTGTTTTCCCGGGCAGAAGCCTTTGTCAGTACCAGGTCGGCCCTTGGCCCTTGGGGGCCGGCTGCCTGCAGGATTTCCACAAATGTCAAGATGCCGCCCAGGGACAAGCTGCCACCTGTGCAAACTTGGGCTGCTTTGACAGTGCCCACGGAGCTCTGCAAACTGAGATGTGGAACGTGGGGTGCTGGGTCTTGTTTCCCCGGGCAGAAGCCTTTGTCAGTACCAGGAGGGCCCTTGTTCCTCAGGGGCAGGCTGCCGGCTGGATTTCCACGAATATCAAGATGCAGCCCAGGGACAAGGTGCCACCTGTGCCAACTCGGGCTGCTTTGAGAGTGCCCACGGAGCTCTGCCAACTGAGATGTGGAACGTGGGATGGTGGGTTTTGTTTCCCCGGGCAGAAGCCTTTGTCAGTACCAGGAGGGCCCTTGTTCCTCAGGGGCAGGCTGCCGGCTGGATTTCCACGAATATCAAGATGCTGCCCAGGGACAAGCTGCCACTTGGGCCAACTCGCGCTGCTTTGAGGGTGCCCACGGAGCTCTGCAAACTGAGAACAGGAACGTAGGGTTGTGGGTTTTGTTTTCCCGGGCAGAAGCCTTTGTCAGTACCAGGTAGGCCCTTGTTCCTTAGGGGCAGGCTGGCAGCAGGATTTCCACGAATATCAAGATGCCGCCCAGGGACAAGCTGCCACCTGTGCCAACTCGGGCTGCTTTGAGAGTGCCCATGGAGCTCTGCAAACTGAGACCATGAACCTGGGGTGCTGAGTTTTGTTTCTCTGGGCAGAAGCATTTCAAGTGCCAGGTAGGCCCACGGTCCTTAAGGGCAGGCAGCCTGCTGGATTTCCACGAATATCAAGATGCTGCCCAGGGACAAGCTGCCACCTGTGCCAACTCGGGCTGCTTTGGGAGTGCCCACGGAGCTCTGCAAACAGAAACCAGGAACGTGGAGTGGTGGGTTTTGTTATCCCGGACAGAAGCCTTTGTCAGTACCAGGTAGGCCCTCGGAATTTCAGGGCTGCCTGCCTGCTGGATTTCCACGAATATCAAGATGCTGCCCAGGGACACGCTGCCACCTGTGCCAACTCGGGCTGATTTGAGGGAGCCCACGGAGCTCTGCAAACTGAGACCAGGAACGTGGGGTGCTGGGTTTTGTTTTCCCGGGCAGAAGCCTTTGTCAGTACCAGGTCGGCCCTTGGCCCTTGGGGGCCGGCTGTCTGCAGGATTTCCACAAATATCAAGATGCCGCCCAGGGACAAGCTGCCACCTGTGCCAACTCGGGCTGCTTTGAGAGTGCCCACGGAGCTCTGCAAACTGAGATGTGGAACGTGGGGTGCTGGGTTTTGTTTTCCCGGGCAGAAGCCTTTGTCAGTACCAGGTCAGCCCTTGGCCCTTGGGGGCCGGCTGCCTGCAGGATTTCCACAAATGTCAAGATGCAGCCCAGGGACAAGCTGCCACCTGTGCCAACTCGGGCTGCTTTGACAGTGCCCACGGAGCTCTGCAAACTGAGATGTGGAACGTGGGGTGCTGGGTCTTGTTTCCCCGGGCAGAAGCCTTTGTCAGTACCAGGAGGGCCCTTGTTCCTCAGGGGTAGGCTGCCGGCTGGATTTCCATGAATATCAAGATGCAGCCCAGGGACAAGCTGCCACCTGTGCCAACTCGGGCTGCTTTGAGAGTGCCCACGGAGCTCTGCCAACTGAGATGTGGAACGTGGGATGGTGGGTTTTGTTTCCCCGGGCAGAAGCCTTTGTCAGTACCAGGAGGGCCCTTGTTCCTCAGGGGCAGGCTGCCGGCTAGATTTCCCCGAATATCAAGATGCTGCCCAGGGACAAGCTGCCACTTGGGCCAACTCGCGCTGCTTTGAGGGTGCCCACGGAGGTCTGCAAACTGAGACCAGGAACGTAGGGTTGTGGGTTTTGTTTTCCCGGGCAGAAGCCTTTGTCAGTACCAGGTAGGCCCTTGTTCCTTAGGGGCAGGCTGGCAGCAGGATTTCCACGAATATCAAGATGCCGCCCAGGGACAAGCTGCCACCTGTGCCAACTCGGGCTGCTTTGAGAGTGCCCACGGAGCTCTGCAAACTGAGATGTGGAACGTGGGGTGCTGGGTTTTGTTTTCCCGGGCAGAAGCCTTTGTCAGTACCATTTCGGCCCTTGGCCCTTGGGGGCCGGCTGCCTGCAGGATTTCCATGAATATCAAGATGCCGCCCAGGGACAAGCTGCCACCTGTGCCAACTCGGGCTGCTTTGAGAGTGCCCACGGAGCTCTGCAAACTGAGATGTGGAACGTGGGGTGCTGGGTCTTGTTTCCCCGGGCAGAAGCCTTTGTCAGTACCAGGAGGGCCCTTGTTCCTCAGGGGCAGGCTGCCGGCTGGATTTCCACGAATATCAAGATGCAGCCCAGGGACAAGCTGCCACCTGTGCCAACTCGGGCTGCTTTGAGAGTGCCCACGGAGCTCTGCCAACTGAGATGTGGAACGTGGGATGGTGGGTTTTGTTTTCCCGGGCAGAAGCCTTTGTCAGTACCAGGAGGGCCCTTGTTCCTCAGGGGCAGGCTGCCGGCTGGATTTCCCCGAATATCAAGATGCTGCCCAGGGACAAGCTGCCACTTGGGCCAACTCGCGCTGCTTTGAGGGTGCCCACGGAGCTCTGCAAACTGAGACCAGGAACGTAGGGTTGTGGGTTTTGTTTTCCCGGGCAGAAGCCTTTGTCAGTACCAGGTAGGCCCTTGTTCCTTAGGGGCAGGCTGGCAGCAGGATTTCCACGAATATCAAGATGCCGCCCAGGGACAAGCTGCCACCTGTGCCAACTCGGGCTGCTTTGAGGGTGCCCATGGAGCTCTGCAAACTGAGACCATGAACCTGGGGTGCTGAGTTTTGTTTCTCTGGGCAGAAGCATTTCAAGTGCCAGGTAGGCCCACGGTCCTTAAGGGCAGGCAGCCTGCTGGATTTCCACGAATATCAAGATGCTGCCCAGGGACAAGCTGCCACCTGTGCCAACTCGGGCTGCTTTGGGAGTGCCCACGGAGCTCTGCAAACAGAAACCAGGAACGTGGAGTGGTGGGTTTTGTTATCCCGGACAGAAGCCTTTGTCAGTACCAGGTAGGCCCTCGGAATTTCAGGGCTGCCTGCCGGCTGGATTTCCACGAATATCAAGATGCTGCCCAGGGACAAGCTGCCACCTGTGCCAACTCGGGCTGATTTGAGGGTGCCCACGGAGCTCTGAAAACTGAGACCAGGAACGTGGGGTGCTGGGTTTTGTTTTCCCGGGCAGAAGCCTTTGTCAGTACCAGGTCGGCCCTTGGCCCTTGGGGGCCGGCTGTCTGCAGGATTTCCACAAATATCAAGATGCCGCCCAGGGACAAGCTGCCACCTGTGCCAACTCGGGCTGCTTTGAGAGTGCCCACGGAGCTCTGCAAACTGAGATGTGGAACGTGGGGTGCTGGGTTTTGTTTTCCCGGGCAGAAGCCTTTGTCAGTACCAGGTCAGCCCTTGGCCCTTGCAGCCCAGGGGGCCACCGTGCTGCCTGCAGGATTTCCACAAATGTCAAGATGCCGCCCAGGGACAAGCTGCCACCTGTGCCAACTCGGGCTGCTTTGACAGTGCCCACGGAGCTCTGCCAACTGAGATGTGGAACGTGGGATGGTGGGTCTTGTTTCCCCGGGCAGAAGCCTTTGTCAGTACCAGGAGGGCCCTTGTTCCTCAGGGGCAGGCTGCCGGCTGGATTTCCACGAATATCAAGATGCTGCCCAGGGACAAGCTGCCACTTGGGCCAACTCGCGCTGCTTTGAGGGTGCCCACGGAGCTCTGCAAACTGAGACCAGGAACGTAGGGTTGTGGGTTTTGTTTTCCCGGGCAGAAGCCTTTGTCAGTACCAGGTAGGCCCTTGTTCCTTAGGGGCAGGCTGGCAGCAGGATTTCCACGAATATCAAGATGCCGCCCAGGGACAAGCTGCCACCTGTGCCAACTCGGGCTGCTTTGAGAGTGCCCATGGAGCTCTGCAAACTGAGACCATGAACCTGGGGTGCTGAGTTTTGTTTCTCTGGGCAGAAGCATTTCAAGTGCCAGGTAGGCCCACGGTCCTTAAGGGCAGGCAGCCTGCTGGATTTCCACGAATATCAAGATGCTGCCCAGGGACAAGCTGCCACCTGTGCCAACTCGGGCTGCTTTGGGAGTGCCCACGGAGCTCTGCAAACAGAAACCAGGAACGTGGAGTGGTGGGTTTTGTTATCCCGGACAGAAGCCTTTGTCAGTACCAGGTAGGCCCTTGGCCCTTGGGGGCTGGCTGCCTGCAGGATTTCCACAAATGTCAAGATGCCGCCCAGGGACAAACTGCCACCTGTGCCAACTCGCGCTGCTTTGAGAGTGCCCACGGAGCTCTGCAAACTGAGATGTGGAACGTGGGGTGCTGGGTTTTGTTTTCCCGGGCAGAAGCCTTTGTCAGTACCAGGTCAGCCCTTGGCCCTTGGGGGCCGGCTGCCTGCAGGATTTCCACAAATGTCAAGATGCCGCCCAGGGACAAGCTGCCACCTGTGCCAACTCGGGCTGCTTTGAGAGTGCCCACGGAGCTCTGCCAACTGAGATGTGGAACGTGGGATGGTGGGTTTTGTTTCCCCGGGCAGAAGCCTTTGTCAGTACCAGGAGGGCCCTTGTTCCTCAGGGGCAGGCTGCCGGCTGGATTTCCACGAATATCAAGATGCTGCCCAGGGACAAGCTGCCACTTGGGCCAACTCGCGCTGCTTTGAGGGTGCCCACGGAGCTCTGCAAACTGAGACCAGGAACGTAGGGTTGTGGGTTTTGTTTTCCCGGGCAGAAGCCTTTGTCAGTACCAGGTAGGCCCTTGTTCCTTAGGGGCAGGCTGGCAGCAGGATTTCCACGAATATCAAGATGCCGCCCAGGGACAAGCTGCCACCTGTGCCAACTCGGGCTGCTTTGAGAGTGCCCATGGAGCTCTGCAAACTGAGACCATGAACCTGGGGTGCTGAGTTTTGTTTCTCAGGGCAGAAGCATTTCAAGTGCCAGGTAGGCCCACGGTCCTTAAGGGCAGGCAGCCTGCTGGATTTCCACGAATATCAAGATGCTGCCCAGGGACAAGCTGCCACCTGTGCCAACTCGGGCTGCTTTGGGAGTGCCCACGGAGCTCTGCAAACAGAAAGCAGGAACGTGGAGTGGTGGGTTTTGTTATCCCGGGCAGAAGCCTTTGTCAGTACCAGGTAGGCCCTCGGAATTTCAGGGCTGCCTGCCTGCTGGATTTCCACGAATATCAAGATGCCGCCCAGGGACAAGCTGCCACCTGTGCCAACTCGGGCTGATTTGAGGGTGCCCACGGAGCTCTGCAAACTGAGACCAGGAACGTGGGGTGCTGGGTTTTGTTTTCCCGGGCAGAAGCCTTTGTCAGTACCAGGTCGGCCCTTGGCCCTTGGGGGCCGGCTGCCTGCAGGATTTCCACAAATGTCAAGATGCCGCCCAGGGACAAGCTGCCACCTGTGCCAACTCGGGCTGCTTTGAGAGTGCCCACGGAGCTCTGCAAACTGAGATGTGGAACGTGGGGTGGTGGGTCTTGTTTCCCCGGGCAGAAGCCTTTGTCAGTACCAGGAGGGCCCTTGTTCCTCAGGGGCAGGCTGCCGGCTGGATTTCCACGAATATCAAGATGCAGCCCAGGGACAAGCTGCCACCTGTGCCAACTCGGGCTGCTTTGAGAGTGCCCACGGAGCTCTGCCAACTGAGATGTGGAACGTGGGATGGTGGGTTTTGTTTCCCCGGGCAGAAGCCTTTGTCAGTACCAGGTAGGCCCTTGTTCCTTAGGGGCAGGCTGGCAGCAGGATTTCCACGAATATCAAGATGCCGCCCAGGGACAAGCTGCCACCTGTGCCAACTCGGGCTGCTTTGAGAGTGCCCATGGAGCTCTGCAAACTGAGACCATGAACCTGGGGTGCTGAGTTTTGTTTCTCTGGGCAGAAGCATTTCAAGTGCCAGGTAGGCCCACGGTCCTTAAGGGCAGGCAGCCTGCTGGATTTCCACGAATATCAAGATGCTGCCCAGGGACAAGCTGCCACCTGTGCCAACTCGGGCTGCTTTGGGAGTGCCCACGGAGCTCTGCAAACAGAAACCAGGAACGTGGAGTGGTGGGTTTTGTTATCCCGGACAGAAGCCTTTGTCAGTACCAGGTAGGCCCTCGGAATTTCAGGGCTGCCTGCCTGCTGGATTTCCACGAATATCAAGATGCTGCCCAGGGACAAGCTGCCACCTGTGCCAACTCGGGCTGCTTTGGGAGTGCCCACGGAGCTCTGCAAACAGAAACCAGGAACGTGGAGTGGTGGGTTTTGTTATCCCGGACAGAAGCCTTTGTCAGTACCAGGTAGGCCCTCGGAATTTCAGGGCTGGCTGCCGGCTGGATTTCCACGAATATCAAGATGCTGCCCAGGGACAAGCTGCCACCTGTGCCAACTCGGGCTGATTTGAGGGTGCCCACGGAGCTCTGA
>NW_024037201.1:0-79895 GCF_015832195.1 Motacilla alba alba | reverse complement strand
CCACCTGTGCCAACTCGGGCTGCTTTGAGAGGGCCCACGGAGCTCTCCAAACTGAGACCAGGAACGTGAGTTTGTGAATTTTGTTTCCCTGGGCAGAAGCCTTTGTCAGTACCAGGTAGGCCCTTGTTCCTTAAGGGCCGTCTGCCTGCTGGATTTCCACGAATATCAAGATGCCGCGCAGGGACAAGCTGCCACCTGTGCCAACTCGGGCTGCTTTGAGAGTGCCCATGGTGCTCTGCAAACTGAGACCAGGAACGTGCGTTGGCTAAATATTTTTCCATGGCAGAAGCCTTTGTCAGTACCGGGTAGGCCCTTGGCCCTTCGGGGCAGGCTGGCAGAAGGATTTCCACGAATATCAAGATGCCGCCCAGGGACAAGCTGCCACCTGTGCCAACTGGCGCTGCGTTGAGAGTGCCCATTGAGCTCTGCAAACAGAAACCAGGAACGTTGGGTTCTGAGTTTTGTTTACCCGGGCAGAGCCCTTTGCCATTACCAGGTAGGCCCTCGGCCCTTCGGGGCCGTCTGCCTGCTGGATTTCCACGAATATCAAGATGCTGCCCAGGGACAAGCTGCCACCTGTGCCAACTCGGTCTGCTTTGAGAGTGCCCATGAAGCTCTTCAAACTGATACCAGGAACGTGGGGTGGTGGGTTTGTTTCCCAGGGCAGAAAACTTTGTCAGTACCATGTAGGCCCTCGGCCGTTTGGGGCAGGCTGGCACAAGGATTTCCAGGAATATCAAGATGCCGCCCAGGGACAAGCTGCCACCTGTGCCAACTCGGGCTGCTTTGAGAGGGCCCACGGAGCTCTCCAAACTGAGACCAGGAATGTGAGTTTGTGAATTTTGTTTCCCTGGGCAGAAGCCTTTGTCAGTACCAGGTAGGCCCTTCTTCCTTAAGGGCCGTCTGCCTGCTGGATTTCCACGAATATCAAGATGCCGCGCAGGGACAAGCTGCCACCTGTGCCAACTCGGGCTGCTTTGAGAGTGCCCATGGATCTCTGCAAACAGAAACCAGGAACGTGGGGTGCTGAGTTTTGTTTTACCGGGCAGAGCCCTTTGTCAGTACCAGGTAGGCTCTTGTTCCTTAGGGGCCGTCTGCCTACTGGATTTCCACGAATATCAAGATGCTGCCCAGGGACAAGCTGCCACCTGTGGTAACTCGCGCTGCTTTGAGAGTTCCCATGGAACTCTGCAAAGAGAAACCAGGAATGTGGGTTATGGGTTTTGTTTTCCCGGGCAGAGCCCTTTGTCAGTACCAGGTAGGCCCATGTTCCTTAGGGGCAGGCTGCCTGCTGGATTTCCACGAATATCAAGATGCTGCCCAGGGACAAGCTGCCACCTGTGCCTACTCGCGCTGCTTTGAGAGTGCCAATGGAGCTCTGCAAACTGAGACCAGGACCATGGGGTGCTGAGTTTTGTTTTCCTGAGCAGAAGTATTTGTCAGTACTAGGTAGGCCCTCGGCCATTCGGGACGGCTGCCCGATGGATTTCCATGAATATCAAGATGCTGCCCAGGGACAAGCTGCCACCTGTGCGAACTCGGGCTGCTTTGAGAGTGCCCATGGAGCTCTGCAAACAGAAACCAGGAACGTGGGGTGCTGAGTTTTGTTTTCCCGGGCAGAGCCCTTTGTCAGTACCAGGTAGGCCCTTGGCCCTTAAGGGCTGTCTGCCTGCTGGATTTTCATGAATATCAAGATGCTGCCCATGGACAAGCAGCCACCTGTGCCTACTCGGGCTGCTTTGAGAGTGCCCACGGAGTTCTTCCAACTGAGACCAGGAACGTGGGTTTGTGGGTTTGTTTCCCCAGGCAGAAGCCTTTTTCAGTTCTAGGTGTGCCCTCGGCCCTTCGGGGCCGTCTGCCCGCTGGATTTCCACGAATATCAAGATGCCGCCCAGGGACAAGCTGCCACCTGTGCCAACTCGGGCTGCTTTGAGAGTGCCCACGGAGTTCTTCCAACTGAGACCAGGAACGTGGGTTTGTGGGTTTTGTTTCCCCGGGCAGAAGCCTCTCTCAGTACCAGGTAAGACCTCGGCCCTTAGGGGCAGCCTGGCAGCAGGATTTCCACGAATATCAAGACGCCGCCCAGGGACGAGCTGCCACCTGTGGCAACTCGTGCTTCTTTGAGAGTGCCCACGGAACTCTTGAAACTGAAACCAGGAACGTGGGGTGCTGGGTTTTGTTTCCACGGGCTGAAGCCTTTGTCAGTGCCATGTAGTCCCTCGGCCCTTAAGCGCAGGCTGGCACCAGGATTTCCACGAATATCAAGATGCTGCCCAGGGACAAGCTGCCACCTGTGGTAACTCGCGCTGCTTTGAGAGTTCCCATGGAACTCTGCAAAGAGAAACCTGGAATGTGGGGTTATGGGTTTTGTTTTCCCGGGCAGAGCCCTTTGTCAGTACCAGGTAGGCCCATGTTCCTTAGGGGCAGGCTGCCTGCTGGATTTCCACGAATATCAACATGCTGCCCAGGGACAAGCTGCCACCTGTGCCAACTCAGGCTGCTTTGAGAGGGCCCACGGAGTTCTTCCAACTGAGACCAGGAACGTGGGTTGGTGGGTTTTGTTTCTGCGGGCAGAAGCCTTTGTCAGTACCATGTAGGCCCTCGGCCATTAGGGGCAGGCTGGCACCAGGATTTCCACGAATATCAATTTGCTGCCCAGGGACAAGCTGCCACCTGTAGTAACTCGCGCTGCTTTGAGAGTGCCCATGGATCTCTGCAAACTGAGACCAGGACCGTGGGGTGCTGAGTTTTGTTTTCCCGAGCAGAAGTATTTGTCAGTACTAGGTAGGCCCTCGGCCATTCGCGGCCAGCTGCCTGCTGGATTTCCATGAATATCAAGATGCTGCCCAGGGACAAGCTGCCACCTGTGCCAACTCGGGCTGCTTTGAGAGTGCCCATGGAGCTCTGCAAACAGAAACCAGGAACGTTGGGTGGTGGGTTTTGTTTTCCCGGGCAGAACCCATTGTAAGTACCAGGTTGGCCCTTGTTCCTTAGGGGCAGGCTGGCAGCAGGATTTCCACGAATATCAAGATGCTGCCCAGGGACAAGCTGCCACCTGTGCCAACTCGGGCTGCTTTGAGAGTGCCCACGGATTTCTTCAAACTGAGACCCAGAACGTGGGGTGGTGGGTTTTGTTTCCACGGGCAGAAGCCTTTGTCAGTACCAGGTAGGCCCTCTTTCCTTAGGGGCCGTCTGCCTGCTGGATTTCCATGAATATCAAGATGCCGCGCAGGGACAAGCTGCCACATGTGCCAACTCGGGCTGCTTTGAGAGTGCCCATGGTGCTCTGCAAACTGAGACCAGGAACGTGCGTTGGCTAAATATTTTTCCATGGCAGAAGCCTTTGTCAGTACCGGGTAGGCCCTTGGCCCTTCGGGGCAGGCTGGCAGAAGGATTTCCACGAATATCAAGATGCCGCCCAGGGACAAGCTGCCACCTGTGCCAACTGGCGCTGCGTTGAGAGTGCCCATTGAGCTCTGCAAACAGAAACCAGGAACGTTGGGTTCTGAGTTTTGTTTACCCGGGCAGAGCCCTTTGCCATTACCAGGTAGGCCCTCGGCCCTTCGGGGCCGTCTGCCTGCTGGATTTCCACGAATATCAAGATGCTGCCCAGGGACAAGCTGCCACCTGTGCCAACTCGGTCTGCTTTGAGAGTGCCCATGAAGCTCTTCAAACTGATACCAGGAACGTGGGGTGGTGGGTTTGTTTCCCAGGGCAGAAAACTTTGTCAGTACCATGTAGGCCCTCGGCCGTTTGGGGCAGGCTGGCACAAGGATTTCCAGGAATATCAAGATGCCGCCCAGGGACAAGCTGCCACCTGTGCCAACTCGGGCTGCTTTGAGAGGGCCCACGGAGCTCTCCAAACTGAGACCAGGAATGTGAGTTTGTGAATTTTGTTTCCCTGGGCAGAAGCCTTTGTCAGTACCAGGTAGGCCCTTCTTCCTTAAGGGCCGTCTGCCTGCTGGATTTCCACGAATATCAAGATGCCGCGCAGGGACAAGCTGCCACCTGTGCCAACTCGGGCTGCTTTGAGAGTGCCCATGGATCTCTGCAAACAGAAACCAGGAACGTGGGGTGCTGAGTTTTGTTTTACCGGGCAGAGCCCTTTGTCAGTACCAGGTAGGCTCTTGTTCCTTAGGGGCCGTCTGCCTACTGGATTTCCACGAATATCAAGATGCTGCCCAGGGACAAGCTGCCACCTGTGGTAACTCGCGCTGCTTTGAGAGTTCCCATGGAACTCTGCAAAGAGAAACCAGGAATGTGGGTTATGGGTTTTGTTTTCCCGGGCAGAGCCCTTTGTCAGTACCAGGTAGGCCCATGTTCCTTAGGGGCAGGCTGCCTGCTGGATTTCCACGAATATCAAGATGCTGCCCAGAGACAAGCTGCCACGTGTGCCTGCTCGGGCTGCTTTGAGAGTGCCCACGGAGTTCTTCCAACTGAGACCAGGAACGTGGGTTGGTGGGTTTGTTTCCCCAGGCAGAAGCCTTTGTCAGTACCATGTAGGCCCTCGGCCCTTCGGGGCAGGCTGGCCCCAGGATTTCCACGAATATCAAGATGCTGCCCAGGGACAAGCTGCCACCTGTGGTAACTCGCGCTGCTTTGAGAGTGCCCATGGAGCTCTGCAAACTGAGACCAGGACCATGGGGTGCTGAGTTTTGTTTTCCCGAGCAGAAGTATTTGTCAGTACTAGGTAGGCCCTCGGCCATTCGGGGCCGTCTGCCTGCTGGATTTCCATGAATATCAAGATGCCGCGCAGGGACAAGCTGCCATCTGTGCGAACTCGGGCTGCTTTGAGAGTGCCCATGGAGCTCTGCAAACTGAGACCAGGAACGTGTGTTGGCTAATTTTTTTTCCCTGGCAGAAGCCTATGTCAGTACCAGGTAGGCCCTTGGCCCTTCGGGGCAGGCTGGCAGAAGGATTTCCACGAATATCAAGATGTCGCCCAGGGACAAGCTGCCACCTGTGGCAACTCGCGCTGCTTTGAGAGTGCCCATTGAGCTCTGCAAACAGAAACCAGGAACGTTGGGTTCTGATTTTTGTTTACCCGGGCAGAGCCCTTTGCCATTACCAAGTAGGCCCTCGGCCCTTCGGGGCCGTCTGCATGCTGGATTTCCACAAATATCAAGATGCTGCCCAGGGACAAGCTGCCACCTGTGCCAACTCGGTCTGCTTTGAGAGTGCCCATGAAGCTCTTCAAACTGAGACCAGGTACGTGGGGTGGTGGGTTTGTTTCCCAGGGCAGAAACCTTTGTCAGTACCATGTAGGCTCTCGGCCCTTTGGGGCAGGCTGGCACAAGGATTTCCACGAATATCAAGATGCCGTGCAGGGACATGCTGCCACCTGTGGCAACTCGCGCTGCTTTGAGAGTGCCCATGGAGCTCTGCAAACAGAAACCAGGAACGTGGGGTGCTGAGTTTTGTTTTCCCGGGCAGAGCCCTTTGTCAGTACCAGGTAAGCCCTTGTTCCTTAGGGGCAGGCTGGCAGCAGGATTTCCACGAATATCAAGATGCTGCCCAGGGACAAGCTGCCACCTGTGCCAACTCGGGCTGATTTGAGGGTGCCCACCGAGCTCTGAAAACTGAGACCAGGAACGTGGGGTGCTGGGTTTTGTTTTCCCGGGCAGAAGCCTTTGTCAGTACCAGGTCGGCCCTTGGCCCTTGGGGGCCGGCCGTCTGCAGGATTTCCACAAATATCAAGATGCCGCCCAGGGACAAGCTGCCACCTGTGCCAACTCGGGCTGCTTTGAGAGTGCCCACGGAGCTCTGCAAACTGAGATGTGGAACCTGGGGTGCTGGGTTTTGTTTTCCCGGGCAGAAGCCTTTGATTGTATCAGGTAGGCCCTTGTTCCTTAGGGACAGCCTGGCAGCAAGATTTCCACGAATATCAAGATGCCGCCCAGGGACAAGCTGCCACCTGTGCCAACTCGGGCTGCTTTGAGAGTGCCCACGGAGTTCTTAAAACTTAGACCAGGAACGTAGGGTTTTGGGTTTTGTTTTCCCGGGCAGAAACATTTGCAGTACCAGGTAGGCCCTCGGCCCTTAGGGGGATGCTGGCACCAGGATTTCCGCGAAAATCAAGATTCCGCCCAGGGACAAGCTGCAATCTGTGCCAACTCGGGCTGCTTTGAGAGTGCCCACGGAGCTCTGCAAACTGTGACCAGGACTGTGGGGTGCTGAGTTTTGTTTTCCCGGACAGAAGTATTTGTCAGTACTAGGTAGGCCCTCGGTCTTTCGGGGCCCTCTGCCTGCTGAATTTCCATGAATATCAAGATGCCGTCCAGGGACAAACTGCCACCTGTGCCACCTCAGGCTGCTTTGAGAGTGCCCACGGAGCTCTGCAAACTGAGATGTGGAACGTGGGGTGCTGGGTTTTGTTTTCCCGGGCAGAAGTATTTGTCAGTACCAGGTCGGCCCTTGGCCCTTGGGGGCCGGCTGCCTGCAGGATTTCCACGAATATCAAGATGCCGCCCAGGGACAAGCTGCCACCTGTGCCAACTCGGGCTGCTTTGAGAGTGCCCACGGAGCTCTGCCAACTGAGATGTGGAACGTGGGATGGTGGGTTTTGTTTCCCCGGGCAGAAGCCTTTGTCAGTACCAGGAGGGCCCTTGTTCCTCAGGGGCAGGCTGCCGGCTGGATTTCCCCGAATATCAAGATGCTGCCCAGGGACAAGCTGCCACTTGTGCCAACTCGCGCTGCCTTGAGGGTGCCCACGGAGCTCTGCCAACTGAGATGTGGAACGTGGGATGGTGGGTTTTGTTTCCCCGGGCAGAAGCCTTTGTCAGTACCAGGTAGGCCCTTGTTCCTTAGGGGCAGGCTGGCAGCAGGATTTCCACGAATATCAAGATGCCGCCCAGGGACAAGCTGCCACCTGTGCCAACTCGGGCTGCTTTGAGAGTGCCCATGGAGCTCTTCAAACTGAGACCATGAACCTGGGGTGCTGAGTTTTGTTTCTCTGGGCAGAAGCATTTCAAGTGCCAGGTAGGCCCACGGTCCTTAAGGGCAGGCAGCCTGCTGGATTTCCACGAATATCAAGATGCTGCCCAGGGACAAGCTGCCACCTGTGCCAACTCGGGCTGCTTTGAGAGTGCCCACGGAGCTCTGCAGACAGAAACCAGGAACATGGAGTGGTGGGTTTTGTTATCCCGGACAGAAGCCTTTGTCATTACCAGGTAGGCCCTCAGAATTTCAGGGCTGCCTGCCTGCTGGATTTCCACGAATATCAAGATGCTGCCCAGGGACAAGCTGCCACCTGTGCCAACTCGGGCTGATTTGAGGGTGCCCACGGAGCTCTGAAAACTGAGACCAGGAACGTGGGGTGGTGGGTTTTGTTTCCCCGAGCAGAAGCCTTTGTCAGTACCAGGTGGGCCCTTGTTCCTCTGGGGCAGGCTGCTTTCTGGATTTCCACGAATATCAAGATGCCGCCCAGGGACAAGCTGCCACCTGTGCCACCTCGCGCTGCTTTGAGAGTGCCCATGGAGCTCTGCAAACTGAGACCAGGAAAGTGGGGTACTGAGTTTTGTATTCCCGGGCAGAAGCCTTTGTCAGTACCAGGTGGGCCCTTGTTCCTCAGGGGCAGGCTGATTTCTGGATTTCCACGAATATCAAGATGCCGCCCAGGGACAAGCTGCAACCTGTGCCACCTCGGGCTGCTTTGAGAGTGCCCATGGAGCTCTGCAAACTGAGACCAGGAAAGTGGGGTACTGAGATTTGTATTCCCGGGCAGAAGCATTTGTCAGTACCAGGTAGGCCCTCGACCCTAAGGGGACAGGTGCCTGCAGGTTTTCCACAAATATCAAGATGCCGCCCAGGGACAAGCTGCCATCTGTGCCAACTCGGGCTGCTTTGACAGTGCCCACGGAGCTCTGCAAACTGAGACCAGGAACGTGGGGTGCTGGGTTTTGTTTCCCCGGGCAGAATCCTTTGTCAGTACTAGGTGGGCCCTCGGCACTTCAGGGCCGGATGCCTGCTGGATTTCCACGAATATCAAGATGCTGCCCAGGAACAAGCTGCCACCTGTGCACACTCGGGCTGCTTTGAGAGTGCCCTCAGAGCTCTTCAAACTGAGACAAATTATGTGGGGTTATGGGTTTTGTTTTCCCGGGCAGAAGCCTTTGTCAGTACCAAGTAGGCCCTCAGCCCTTAGAGGCAGTCTGCCTGCTGGATTTCCTCGCATATGAAGAGGCCGCCCAGGGACAAGCTGTCACCTGTGCCAACTCGCGCTGCTTTGAGAGTACCCATGGAGCTCTGCAAACAGAAACCAGGAACGTGGGGTGCTGAGGTATTTTTTTCCGCGGCAGAAGCCTTTGTAAGTCCCAGGTAGGCCCTCGGCCCTTCGGGGCTGGCTGCCTGCTGGATTTCAACGAATATCAAGATGCTGCCCAGGGACAAGCTGCCACCTGTGCCAACTCGGGCTGCTTTGAGAGTGCCCATGGAGTTCTTCAAACTGAGACCAGAAACACGAGGTGCTGGGTTTTGTTTTCCCGGGCCGAAGCCTCTCTCAGTACCAGGTAGGCCCTCGGCCCTTAGGGGCAGGCTGGCACCAGGATTTCCACGAATATCAAGATGCCGCCCAGGGACAAGCTGCCACCTGTGCCAACTCGGGCTGCTTTGAGAGTGCCCACGGAGCTCTGCAAACAGAAACCAGGAACGTGGAGTGGTGGGTTTTGTTATCCCGGACAGAAGCCTTTGTCAGTACCAGGTAGGCCCTCGGAATTTCGGGGCTGCCTGCCTGCTGGATTTCCACGAATATCAAGATGCTGCCCAGGGACAAGCTGCCACCTGTGCCAACTCGGGCTGATTTGAGGGTGCCCACGGAGCTCTGAAAACTGAGACCAGGAACGTGGGGTGCTGGGTTTTGTTTTCCCGGGCAGAAGCCTTTGTCAGTACCAGGTCGGCCCTTGGCCCCTGGGGGCCGGCCGTCTGCAGGATTTCCACAAATATCAAGATGCCGCCCAGGGACAAGCTGCCACCTGTGCCAACTCAGGCTGCTTTGAGAGTGCCCACGGAGCTCTGCAAACTGAGATGTGGAACGTGGGGTGCTGGGTTTTGTTTTCCCGGGCAGAAGCCTTTGATTGTATCAGGTAGGCCCTTGTTCCTTAGGGACAGCCTGGCAGCAAGATTTCCACGAATATCAAGATGCCGCGCAGGGACAAGCTGCCACCTGTGCCAACTCGGGCTGCTTTGGGAGTGCCCACGGAGTTCTTCAAACTTAGACCAGGAACGTAGGGTTTTGGGTTTTGTTTTCCCGGGCAGAAACATTTGCAGTACCAGGTAGGCCCTCGGCCCTTAGGGGGATGCTGGCACCAGGATTTCCGCGAAAATCAAGATTCCGCCCAGGGACAAGCTGCAATCTGTGCCAACTCGGGCTGCTTTGAGAGTGCCCACGGAGCTCTGCAAACTGTGACCAGGACTGTGGGGTGCTGAGTTTTGTTTTCCCGGACAGAAGTATTTGTCAGTACTAGGTAGGCCCTCGGTCTTTCGGGGCCCTCTGCCTGCTGAATTTCCACGAATATCAAGATGCCGTCCAGGGACAAACTGCCACCTGTGCCACCTCGGGCTGCTTTGAGAGTGCCCACGGAGCTCTGCAAACTGAGATGTGGAACGTGGGGTGCTGGGTTTTGTTTTCCCGGGCAGAAGTATTTGTCAGTACCAGGTCGGCCCTTGGCCCTTGGGGGCCGGCTGCCTGCAGGATTTCCACAAATATCAAGATGCCGCCCAGGGACAAGCTGCCACCTGTGCCAACTCGGGCTGCTTTGACAGTGCCCACGGAGCTCTGCAAACTGAGATGTGGAACGTGGGGTGCTGGGTTTTGTTTTCCCGGGCAGAAGCCTTTGTCAGTACCAGGAGGGTCCTTGTTCCTCAGGGGAAGGCTGCCGGCTGGATTTCCACGAATATCAAGATGCCGCCCAGGGACAGGCTGCCACCTGTGCCAACTCGGGCTGCTTTGAGAGTGCCCACGGAGCTCTGCCAACTGAGATGTGGAACGTGGGATGGTGGGTTTTGTTTCCCCGGGCAGAAGCCTTTGTCAGTACCAGGAGGGCCCTTGTTCCTCAGGGGCAGGCTGCCGGCTGGATTTCCCCGAATATCAAGATGCTGCCCAGGGACAAGCTGCCACTTGTGCCAACTCGCGCTGCTTTGAGGGTGCCCACGGAGCTCTGCAAACTGAGATGTGGCACGTGAGGTGCTGGGTTTTGTTTTCCCGGGCAGAAGCCTTTGTCAGTACCAGGTCGGCCCTTGGCCCTTGGGGGCTGCCTGCCTGCAGGTTTTCCACAAATATCAAGATGCTGCCCAGGGACAAGCTGCCACCTGTGCCAACTCGGGCTGCTTTGACAGTGCCCACGGAGCTCTGAAAACTGAGACCAGGAACGTGGGGTGGTGGGTCTTGTTTCCCCGGGCAGAAGCCTTTGTCAGTACCAGGAGGGCCCTTGTTCCTCAGGGGCAGGCTGCCGGCTGGATTTCCACGAATATCAAGATGCCGCCCAGGGACAAGCTGCCACCTGTGCCAACTCGGGCTGCTTTGACAGTGCCCACAGAGCTCTGCCAACTGAGATGTGGAACGTGGGATGGTGGGTTTTGTTTCCCCGGGCAGAAGCCTTTGTCAGTACCAGGAGGGCCCTTGTTCCTCAGGGGCAGGCTGCCGGCTGGATTTCCACGAATATCAAGATGCTGCCCAGGGACAAGCTGCCACTTGGGCCAACTCGCGCTGCTTTGAGGGTGCCCACGGAGCTCTGCAAACTGAGACCAGGAACGTAGGGTTGTGGGTTTTGTTTTCCCGGGCAGAAGCCTTTGTCAGTACCAGGTAGGCCCTTGTTCCTTAGGGGCAGGCTGGCAGCAGGATTTCCACGAATATCAAGATGCCGCCCAGGGACAAGCTGCCACCTGTGCCAACTCGGGCTGCTTTGAGAGTGCCCATGGAGCTCTGCAAACTGAGACCATGAACCTGGGGTGCTGAGTTTTGTTTCTCTGGGCAGAAGCATTTCAAGTGCCAGGTAGGCCCACGGTCCTTAAGGGCAGGCAGCCTGCTGGATTTCCACGAATATCAAGATGCTGCCCAGGGACAAGCTGCCACCTGTGCCAACTCGGGCTGCTTTGAGAGTGCCCACGGAGCTCTGCAAACAGAAACCAGGAACATGGAGTGGTGGGTTTTGTTATCCCGGACAGAAGCCTTTGTCAGTACCAGGTAGGCCCTCGGAATTTCAGGGCTGCCTGCCTGCTGGATTTCCACGAATATCAAGATGCTGCCCAGGGACAAGCTGCCACCTGTGCCAACTCGGGCTGATTTGAGGGTGCCCACGGAGCTCTGAAAACTGAGACCAGGAACGTGGGGTGCTGGGTTTTGTTTTCCCGGGCACAAGCCTTTGTCAGTACCAGGTCGGCCCTTGGCCCTTGGGGGCCGGCTGCCTGCAGGATTTCCACAAATATCAAGATGCCGCCCAGGGACAAGCTGCCACCTGTGCCAACTCGGGCTGCTTTGACAGTGCCCACGGAGCTCTGCAAACTGAGATGTGGAACGTGGGGTGGTGGGTCTTGTTTCCCCGGGCAGAAGCCTTTGTCAGTACCAGGACGGCCCTTGGCCCTTGGGGGCAGGCTGCCCGCTGGATTTCCCCGAATATCAAGATGCTGCCCAGGGACAAGCTGCCACCTGTGCCAACTCGGGCTGCTTTGACAGTGCCCACGGAGCTCTGCAAACTGAGATGTGGAACGTGGGTTTGTGGGTTTTGTTTTCCCGGGCAGAAGCCTTTGTCAGTACCAGGTCGGCCCTTGGCCCTTGGGGGCCGGCTGCCTGCAGGTTTTCCACAAATATCAAGATGCCGCCCAGGGACAAGCTGCCATCTGTGCCAACTCGGGCTGCTTTGACAGTGCCCACGGAGCTCTGCAAACTGAGACCAGGAACGTGGGGTGGTGGGTTTTGTTTTCCCGGGCAGAGCCATTTGACAGTACCAGGTAGGCCCTTGTTCCTTAGGGGCAGGCTGGCAGCAGGATTTCCACGAATATCAAGATGCCGCCCAGGGACAAGCTGCCACCTGTGCCAACTCGGGCTGCTTTGAGAGTGCCCATGGAGCTCTGCAAACTGAGACCATGAACCTGGGGTGCTGAGTTTTGTTTCTCTGGGCAGAAGCATTTCAAGTGCCAGGTAGGCCCACGGTCCTTAAGGGCAGGCAGCCTGCTGGATTTCCACGAATATCAAGATGCCGCCCAGGGACAAGCTGCCACCTGTGCCAACTCGGGCTGCTTTGAGAGTGCCCACGGAGCTCTGCCAACTGAGATGTGGAACGTGGGATGGTGGGTTTTGTTTCCCCGGGCAGAAGCCTTTGTCAGTACCAGGAGGGCCCTTGTTCCTCAGGGGGAGGGTGCCGGCTGGATTTCCCCGAATATCAAGATGCTGCCCAGGGACAAGCTGCCACTTGGGCCAACTCGCGCTGCTTTGACAGTGCCCACGGAGCTCTGCAAACTGAGACCAGGAACGTAGGGTTGTGGGTTTTGTTTTCCCGGGTAGAAGCCTTTGTCAGTACCAGGTAGGCCCTTGTTCCTTAGGGGCAGGCTGGCAGCAGGATTTCCACGAATATCAAGATGCCGCCCAGGGACAAGCTGCCACCTGTGCCAACTCGGGCTGCTTTGAGAGTGCCCATGGAGCTCTGCAAACTGAGACCATGAACCTGGGGTGCTGAGTTTTGTTTCTCTGGGCAGAAGCATTTCAAGTGCCAGGTAGGCCCACGGTCCTTAAGGGCAGGCAGCCTGCTGGATTTCCACGAATATCAAGATGCTGCCCAGGGACAAGCTGCCACCTGTGCCAACTCGGGCTGCTTTGAGAGTGCTCACGGAGGTCTGCAAACAGAAACCAGGAACATGGAGTGGTGGGTTTTGTTATCCCGGACAGAAGCCTTTGTCAGTACCAGGTAGGCCCTCGGAATTTCAGGACTGCCTGCCTGCTGGATTTCCACGAATATCAAGATGCTGCCCAGGGACAAGCTGCCACCTGTGCCAACTCGGGCTGATTTGAGAGTGCCCACGGAGCTCTGCAAATTGAGATGTGGAACGTGGGGTGCTGGGTTTTGTTTTCCCGGGCAGAAGCCTTTGTCAGTACCAGGTCGGCCCTTGGCCCTTGGGGGCCGGCTGCCTGCAGGTTTTCCACAAATATCAAGATGCTGCCCAGGGACAAGCTGCCACCTGTGCCAACTCGGGCTGCTTTGAGAGGGCCCACGGAGCTCTGCAAACTGAGACCAGGAACGTGAGTTTGTGAATTTTGTTTCCCTGGGCAGAAGCCTTTGTCAGTACCAGGTACTCCCTTGTTCCTTAGGGGCCGTCTGCCTGCTGGATTTCCACGAATATCAAGATGCCGCGCAGGGACAAGCTGCCACCTGTGCCAACTCGGGCTGCTTTGAGAGTGCCCATGGAGCTCTGCAAACAGAAACCAGGAACGTGGGGTTATGGGTTTTGTTTTCCCGGGCAGAGCCCTTTGTCAGTACCAGGTAGGCTCTTGTTCCTTAGGGGCCGGCTGCCTGCTGGATTTCCACGAATATCAAGATGCTGCCCAGGGACAAGCTGCCACCTGTGCCTACTCGGGCTGCTTTGAGAGGGCCCACGGAGTTCCTCCAACTGAGACCAGGAACGTGGGGTGGTGGGTTTTGTTTTCCCGGGCAGAAGCCTTTGTCAGTACCAGGTCGGCCCTTGGCACTTGGGGGCCGGCTGCCTGCTGGATTTCCACGAATATCAAGATGCCGCCCAGGGACAAGCTGCCACCTGTGCCAACTCGCGCTGCTTTGACAGTGCCCACGGAGCTCTGCAAACTGAGATGTGGAACGTGGGGTGCTGGGTCTTGTTTCCCCGGGCAGAAGCCTTTGTCAGTACCAGGAGGGCCCTTGTTCCTCAGGGGCAGGCTGCCGGCTGGATTTCCCCGAATATCAAGATGCAGCCCAGGGACAAGCTGCCACCTGTGCCAACTCGCGCTGCTTTGAGGGTGCCCACGGAGCTCTGCAAACTGAGACCAGGAACGTAGGGTTGTGGGTTTTGTTTTCCCGGGCAGAAGCCTTTGTCAGTACCAGGTAGGCCCTTGTTCCTTAGGGGCAGGCTGGCAGCAGGATTTCCACGAATATCAAGATGCCGCCCATGGACAAGCTGCCACCTGTGCCAACTCGGGCTGCTTTGAGAGTGCCCATGGAGCTCTTCAAACTGAGACCATGAACCTGGGGTGCTGAGTTTTGTTTCTCTGGGCAGAAGCATTTCAAGTGCCAGGTAGGCCCACGGTCCTTAAGGGCAGGCAGCCTGCTGGATTTCCACGAATATCAAGATGCTGCCCAGGGACAAGCTGCCACCTGTGCCAACTCGGGCTGCTTTGAGAGTGCCCACGGAGCTCTGCAGACAGAAACCAGGAACATGGAGTGGTGGGTTTTGTTATCCCGGACAGAAGCCTTTGTCATTACCAGGTAGGCCCTCGGAATTTCAGGGCTGCCTGCCTGCTGGATTTCCACGAATATCAAGATGCTGCCCAGGGACAAGCTGCCACCTGTGCCAACTCGGGCTGATTTGAGGGTGCCCACGGAGCTCTGAAAACTGAGACCAGGAACGTGGGGTGTTGGGTTTTGTTTTCCCGGGCAGAAGCCTTTGTCAGTACCAGGTCGGCCCTTGGCCCTTGGGGGCCGGCTGCCTGCAGGTTTTCCACAAATATCAAGATGCCGCCCAGGGACAAGCTGCCACCTGTGCCAACTCGGGCTGCTTTGACAGTGCCCACGGAGCTCTGAAAACTGAGACCAGGAACGTGGGGTGGTGGGTCTTGTTTCCCCGGGCAGAAGCCTTTGTCAGTACCAGGAGGGCCCTTGTTCCTCAGGGGCAGGCTGACGGCTGGATTTCCCCGAATATCAAGATGCTGCCCAGGGACAAGCTGCCACCTGTGCCAACTCGGGCTGCTTTGAGAGTGCCCACGGAGCTCTGCAAACTGAGATGTGGAACGTGGGGTGCTGGGTTTTGTTTTCCCGGGCAGAAGCCTTTGTCAGTACCAGGTCGGCCCTTGGCCCTTGGGGGCCGGCTGCCTGCAGGTTTTCCACAAATATCAAGATGCCGCCCAGGGACAAGCTGCCATCTGTGCCAACTCGGGCTGCTTTGACAGTGCCCACGGAGCTCTGCAAACTGAGACCAGGAACGTGGGGTGGTGGGTTTTGTTTTCCCGGGCAGAGCCATTTGACAGTACCAGGTAGGCCCTTGTTCCTTAGGGGCAGGCTGGCAGAAGGATTTCCACGAATATCAAGATGCCGCCCAGGGACAAGCTGCCACCTGTGCCAACTCGGGCTGCTTTGAGAGTGCCCATGGAGCTCTGCAAACAGAAACCAGGAACGGGGGGTGCTGCGTTTTGTTTTCCCGGGCAGAGCCCTTTGTCAGTACCAGGTAGGCCCTTATTCCTTTGGGGCAGGCTGGCAGCAGGATTTCCACGAATATCAAGATGCTGCCCAGGGACAAGCTGCCACCTGTGCCAACTCGGGCTGCTTTGAGAGGGCCCACGGAGCTCTGCAAACTGAGACCAGGAACGTGAGTTTGTGAATTTTGTTTCCCTGGGCAGAAGCCTTTGTCAGTACCAGGTAGGCCCTTGTTCCTTAGGGGCAGGCTGGCTGCAGGATTTCCACGAATATCAAGATGCTGCCCAGGGACAAGCTGTCACCTGTGCCTACTCGCGCTGCTTTGAGAGTGCCAATGGAGCTCTGCAAACTGAGACCAGGACCATGGGGTGCTGAGTTTTGTTTTCCCGATCAGAAGTATTTGCCAGTACTAGGTAGGCCCTCGGCCCTTTTGGCCGACTGCCCGCTGGATTTCCGCCAATATCAAGATGCTGCCCAGGGACAAGCTGCCACATGTGCCAACTCACGCTGCTTTGAGAGTGCCCATGGAGCTCTGCAAACAGAAACCAGGAACGTTGGGTGGTGGGTTTTGTTTCCACGGGCAGAAGCCTTTGTCAGTACCATGTAGGCCCTTGTTTTTTAGGGGCCGTCTGCCTGCTGGATTTCCACGAATATCAAGATGCCGCCCAGGGACAAGCTGCCACCTGTGCCAACTCGGGCTGCTTTGACAGTGCCCACGGAGCTCTGCAAACTGAGATGTGGAACGTGGGGTGCTGGGTTTTGTTTTCCCGGGCAGAAGCCTTTGTCAGTACCAGGTCGGCCCTTGGCCCTTGGGGGCCGGCTGCCTGCAGGTTTTCCACAAATATCAAGATGCCGCCCAGGGACAAGCTGCCACCTGTGCCAACTCGGGCTGCTTTGAGAGTGCCCACAGAGCTCTGCCAACTGAGATGTGGAACGTGGGATGGTGGGTTTTGTTTCCCCGGGCAGAAGCCTTTGTCAGTGCCAGGAGGGCCCTTGTTCCTCAGGGGGAGGGTGCCGGCTGGATTTCCCCGAATATCAAGATGCTGCCCAGGGACAAGCTGCCACTTGGGCCAACTCGCGCTGCTTTGAGGGTGCCCACGGAGCTCTGCAAACTGAGACCAGGAACGTAGGGTTGTGGGTTTTGTTTTCCCGGGCAGAAGCCTTTGTCAGTACCAGGCAGGCCCTTGTTCCTTAGGGGCAGGCTGGCAGCAGGATTTCCACGAATATCAAGATGCCGCCCAGGGACAAGCTGCCACCTGTGCCAACTCGGGCTGCTTTGAGAGTGCCCATGGAGCTCTGCAAACTGAGACCATGAACCTGGGGTGCTGAGTTTTGTTTCTCTGGGCAGAAGCATTTCAAGTGCCAGGTAGGCCCACGGTCCTTAAGGGCAGGCAGCCTGCTGGATTTCCACGAATATCAAGATGCTGCCCAGGGACAAGCTGCCACCTGTGCCAACTCGGGCTGCTTTGAGAGTGCCCACGGAGGTCTGCAAACAGAAACCAGGAACATGGAGTGGTGGGTTTTGTTATCCCGGACAGAAGCCTTTGTCAGTACCAGGTAGGCCCTCGGAATTTCAGGGCTGCCTGCCTGCTGGATTTCCACGAATATCAAGATGCTGCCCAGGGACAAGCTGCCACCTGTGCCAACTCGGGCTGCTTTGAGAGTGCCCACGGAGCTCTGCAAATTGAGATGTGGAACGTGGGGTGCTGGGTTTTGTTTTCCCGGGCAGAAGCCTTTGTCAGTACCAGGTTGGCCCTTGGCCCTTGGGGGCCGGCTGCCTGCAGGTTTTCCACAAATATCAAGATGCCGCCCAGGGACAAGCTGCCACCTGTGCCAACTCGGGCTGCTTTGAGAGGGCCCACGGAGCTCTGCAAACTGAGACCAGGAACGTGAGTTTGTGAATTTTGTTTCCCTGGGCAGAAGCCTTTGTCAGTACCAGGTACTCCCTTGTTCCTTAGGGGCCGTCAGCCTGCTGGATTTCCACGAATATCAAGATGCCGCACAGGGACAAGCTGCCACCTGTGCCAACTCGGGCTGCTTTGAGAGTGCCCATGGAGCTCTGCAAACAGAAACCAGGAACGTGGGGTTATGGGTTTTGTTTTCCCGGGCAGAGCCCTTTGTCAGTACCAGGTAGGCTCTTGTTCCTTAGGGGCCGGCTGCCTGCTGGATTTCCACGAATATCAAGATGCTGCCCAGGGACAAGCTGCCACCTGTGCCTACTCGGGCTGCTTTGAGAGTGCCCATGGAGCCCTTCAAACTGAGACCATGAACCTGGGGTGCTGAGTTTTGTTTCTCTGGGCAGAAGCATTTCAAGTGCCAGGTAGGCCCACGGTCCTTAAGGGCAGGCAGCCTGCTGGATTTCCACGAATATCAAGATGCTGCCCAGGGACAAGCTGCCACCTGTGCCAACTCGGGCTGCTTTGAGAGTGCCCACGGAGCTCTGCAGACAGAAACCAGGAACATGGAGTGGTGGGTTTTGTTATCCCGGACAGAAGCCTTTGTCATTACCAGGTAGGCCCTCGGAATTTCAGGGCTGCCTGCCTGCTGGATTTCCACGAATATCAAGATGCTGCCCAGGGACAAGCTGCCACCTGTGCCAACTCGGGCTGATTTGAGGGTGCCCACGGAGCTCTGAAAACTGAGACCAGGAACGTGGGGTGCTGGGTTTTGTTTTCCCGGGCAGAAGCCTTTGTCAGTACCAGGTCGGCCCTTGGCCCTTGGGGGCCGGCTGCCTGCAGGTTTTCCACAAATATCAAGATGCCGCCCAGGGACAAGCTGCCACCTGTGCCAACTCGGGCTGCTTTGACAGTGCCCACGGAGCTCTGAAAACTGAGACCAGGAACGTGGGGTGGTGGGTCTTGTTTCCCCGGGCAGAAGCCTTTGTCAGTACCAGGAGGGCCCTTGTTCCTCAGGGGCAGGCTGACGGCTGGATTTCCCCGAATATCAAGATGCTGCCCAGGGACAAGCTGCCACTTGGGCCAACTCGCGCTGCTTTGAGGGTGCCCACGGAGCTCTGCAAACTGAGATGTGGAACGTAGGGTTGTGGGTTTTGTTTTCCCGGGCAGAAGCCTTTGTCAGTACCAGGTAGGCCCTTGTTCCTTAGGGGCAGGCTGGCAGCAGGATTTCCACGAATATCAAGATGCCGCCCAGGGACAAGCTGCCACCTGTGCCAACTCGGGCTGCTTTGAGAGTGCCCATGGAGCTCTGCAAACTGAGACCATGAACCTGGGGTGCTGAGTTTTGTTTCTCTGGGCAGAAGCATTTCAAGTGCCAGGTAGGCCCACGGTCCTTAAGGGCAGGCAGCCTGCTGGATTTCCACGAATATCAAGATGCTGCCCAGGGACAAGCTGCCACCTGTGCCAACTCGGGCTGCTTTGAGAGTGCCCACGGAGCTCTGCAAACAGAAACCAGGAACATGGAGTGGTGGGTTTTGTTATCCCGGACAGAAGCCTTTGTCAGTACCAGGTAGGCCCTCGGAATTTCAGGGCTGCCTGCCTGCTGGATTTCCACGAATATCAAGATGCTGCCCAGGGACAAGCTGCCACCTGTGCCAACTCGGGCTGATTTGAGGGTGCCCACGGAGCTCTGAAAACTGAGACCAGGAACGTTGGGTGGTGGGTTTTGTTTTCCCGGGCAGAAGCCTTTGTCAGTACCAGGTCGGCCCTTGGCCCTTGGGGGCCGGCTGCCTGCAGGATTTCCACAAATATCAAGATGCCGCCCAGGGACAAGCTGCCACCTGTGCCAACTCGGGCTGCTTTGACAGTGCCCACGGAGCTCTGCAAACTGAGATGTGGAACGTGGGGTGCTGGGTTTTGTTTTCCCGGGCAGAAGCCTTTGTCAGTACCAGGTCGGCCCTTGGCCCTTGGGGGCCGGCTGCCTGCAGGATTTCCACAAATATCAAGATGCCGCCCAGGGACAAGCTGCCACCTGGGCCAACTCGGGCTGCTTTGACAGTGCCCACGGAGCTCTGCAAACTGAGATGTGGAACGTGGGGTGCTGGGTTTTGTTTTCCCGGGCAGAAGCCTTTGTCAGTACCAGGACGGCCCTTGGCCCTTGGGGGCAGGCTGCCGGCTGGATTTCCCCGAATATCAAGATGCTGCCCAGGGACAAGCTGCCACCTGTGCCAACTCGGGCTGCTTTGACAGTGCCCACGGAGCTCTGCAAATTGAGATGTGGAACATGGGGTGCTGGGTTTTGTTTTCCCGGGCAGAAGCCTTTGTCAGTACCAGGTCGGCCCTTGGCCCTTGGGGGCCGGCTGCCTGCAGGTTTTCCACAAATATCAAGATGCCGCCCAGGGACAAGCTGCCATCTGAGCCAACTCGGGCTGCTTTGAGTGTGCCCACGGAGCTCTGCAAACTGAGATGTGGAACGTGGGGTGCTGGGTTTTGTTTTCCTGAGCAGAGCCATTTGACAGTACCAGGTAGGCCCTTGTTCCTTAGGGGCTGGCTGGCAGAAGGATTTCCACGAATATCAAGATGCTGCCCAGGGACAAGCTGCCACCTGTGCCAACTCGGGCTGCTTTGAGAGTGCCCATGGAGCTCTGCAAACAGAAACCAGGAACGTGGGGTTATGGGTTTTGTTTTCCCGGGCAGAGCCCTTTGTCAGTACCAGGTAGGCTCTTGTTCCTTAGGGGCCGGCTGCCTGCTGGATTTCCACGAATATCAAGATGCTGCCCAGGGACAAGCTGCCACCTGTGCCAACTCGGGCTGCTTTGAGAGGGCCCACGGAGCTCTGCAAACTGAGACCAGGAACGTGAGTTTGTGAATTTTGTTTCCCTGGGCAGAAGCCTTTGTCAGTACCAGGTACTCCCTTGTTCCTTAGGGGCCGTCTGCCTGCTGGATTTCCACGAATATCAAGATGCCGCGCAGGGACAAGCTGCCACCTGTGCCAACTCGGGCTGCTTTGAGAGTGCCCATGGAGCTCTGCAAACAGAAACCAGGAACGTGGGGTTATGGGTTTTGTTTTCCCGGGCAGAGCCCTTTGTCAGTACCAGGTAGGCTCTTGTTCCTTAGGGGCCGGCTGCCTGCTGGATTTCCACGAATATCAAGATGCCGCCCAGGGACAAGCTGCCACCTGTGCCTACTCGGGCTGCTTTGAGAGGGCCCACGGAGTTCCTCCAACTGAGACCAGGAACGTGGGGTGGTGGGTTTTGTTTTCCCGGGCAGAAGCCTTTGTCAGTACCAGGTCGGCCCTTGGGCCTTGGGGGCCGGCTGCCTGCTGGATTTCCACGAATATCAAGATGCCGCCCAGGGACAAGCTGCCACCTGTGCCAACTCGGGCTGCTTTGACAGTGCCCACGGAGCTCTGCAAACTGAGATGTGGAACGTGGGGTGGTGGGTCTTGTTTCCCCGGGCAGAAGCCTTTGTCAGTACCAGGAGGGCCCTTGTTCCTCAGGGGCAGGCTGCCGGCTGGATTTCCCCGAATATCAAGATGCTGCCCAGGGACAAGCTGCCACTTGTGCCAACTCGCGCTGCTTTGAGGGTGCCCACGGAGCTCTGCAAACTGAGACCAGGAACGTAGGGTTGTGGGTTTTGTTTTCCCGGGCAGAAGCCTTTGTCAGTACCAGGTAGGCCCTTGTTCCTTAGGGGCAGGCTGTCTGCAGGATTTCCACGAATATCAAGATGCCGCCCATGGACAAGCTGCCACCTGTGCCAACTCGGGCTGCTTTGAGAGTGCCCATGGAGCCCTTCAAACTGAGACCATGAACCTGGGGTGCTGAGTTTTCTTTCTCTGGGCAGAAGCATTTCAAGTGCCAGGTAGGCCCACGGTCCTTAAGGGCAGGCAGCCTGCTGGATTTCCACGAATATCAAGATGCTGCCCAGGGACAAGCTGCCACCTGTGCCAACTCGGGCTGCTTTGAGAGTGCCCACGGAGCTCTGCAGACAGAAACCAGGAACATGGAGTGGTGGGTTTTGTTATCCCGGACAGAAGCCTTTGTCATTACCAGGTAGGCCCTCGGAATTTCAGGGCTGCCTGCCTGCTGGATTTCCACGAATATCAAGATGCTGCCCAGGGACAAGCTGCCACCTGTGCCAACTCGGGCTGATTTGAGGGTGCCCACGGAGCTCTGAAAACTGAGACCAGGAACGTGGGGTGCTGGGTTTTGTTTTCCCGGGCAGAAGCCTTTGTCAGTACCAGGTCGGCCCTTGGCCCTTGGGGGCCGGCTGCCTGCAGGTTTTCCACAAATATCAAGATGCCGCCCAGGGACAAGCTGCCACCTGTGCCAACTCGGGCTGCTTTGAGAGGGCCCACGGAGCTCTGAAAACTGAGACCAGGAACGTGGGGTGGTGGGTCTTGTTTCCCCGGGCAGAAGCCTTTGTCAGTACCAGGAGGGCCCTTGTTCCTCAGGGGCAGGCTGCCGGCTGGATTTCCACGAATATCAAGATGCTGCCCAGGGACAAGCTGCCACCTGTGCCAACTCGGGCTGCTTTGAGAGTGCCCACAGAGCTCTGCCAACTGAGATGTGGAACGTGGGATGGTGGGTTTTGTTTCCCCGGGCAGAAGCCTTTGTCAGTACCAGGAGGGCCCTTGTTCCTCAGGGGGAGGGTGCTGGCTGGATTTCCCCGAATATCAAGATGCTGCCCAGGGACAAGCTGCCACTTGGGCCAACTCGCGCTGCTTTGAGGGTGCCCACGGAGCTCTGCAAACTGAGACCAGGAACGTAGGGTTGTGGGTTTTGTTTTCCCGGGCAGAAGCCTTTGTCAGTACCAGGTAGGCCCTTGTTCCTTAGGGGCAGGCTGGCAGCAGGATTTCCACGAATATCAAGATGCCGCCCAGGGACAAGCTGCCACCTGTGCCAACTCGGGCTGCTTTGAGAGTGCCCATGGAGCTCTGCAAACTGAGACCATGAACCTGGGGTGCTGAGTTTTGTTTCTCTGGGCAGAAGCATTTCTAGTGCCAGGTAGGCCCACGGTCCTTAAGGGCAGGCAGCCTGCTGGATTTCCACGAATATCAAGATGCTGCCCAGGGACAAGCTGCCACCTGTGCCAACTCGGGCTGCTTTGAGAGTGCCCACGGAGCTCTGCAAACAGAAACCAGGAACGTGGGGTGCTGGGTTTTGTTTTCCCGGGCACAAGCCTTTGTCAGTACCAGGTCGGCCCTTGGGCCTTGGGGGCCGGCTGCCTGCAGGATTTCCACAAATATCAAGATGCCGCCCAGGGACAAGCTGCCACCTGTGCCAACTCGGGCTGCTTTGACAGTGCCCACGGAGCTCTGCAAACTGAGATGTGGAACGTGGGGTGGTGGGTCTTGTTTCCCCGGGCAGAAGCCTTTGTCAGTACCAGGACGGCCCTTGGCCCTTGGGGGCAGGCTGCCTGCTGGATTTCCCCGAATATCAAGATGCTGCCCAGGGACAAGCTGCCACCTGTGCCAACCCGGGCTGCTTTGACAGTGCCCACGGAGCTCTGCAAACTGAGATGTGGAACGTGGGGTGCTGGGTTTTGTTTTCCCGGGCAGAAGCCTTTGTCAGTACCAGGTCGGCCCTTGGCCCTTGGGGGCCGGCTGCCTGCAGGTTTTCCACAAATATCAAGATGCCGCCCAGGGACAAGCTGCCATCTGTGCCAACTCGGGCTGCTTTGAGAGTGCCCATGGATCTCTGCAAACTGAGACCAGGAACGTGGGGTGGTGGGTTTTGTTTTCCCGGGCAGAGCCCTTTGTCAGTACCAGGTAGGCCCTTATTCCTTTGGGGCAGGCTGGCAGCAGGATTTCCACGAATATCAAATAGCTGCCCAGGGGCAAGCTGCCACCTGTGCCAACTCGGGCTTCTTTGAGAGGGCCCACGGAGCTCTGCAAACTGAGACCAGGAACGTGAGTTTGTGAATTTTGTTTCCCTGGGCAGAAGCCTTTGTCAGTACCAGGTAGGCCCTTGTTCCTTAGGGGCAGGCTGGCTGCAGGATTTCCACGAATATCAAGATGCCGCGCAGGGACAAGCTGCCACCTGTGCCAACTCGCGCTGCTTTGAGAGTGCCCATGGAGCTCTGCAAACAGAAACCAGGAACGTGGGGTTATGGGTTTTGTTTTCCCGGGCAGAGCCCTTTGTCAGTACCAGGTAGGCTCTTGTTCCTTAGGGGCCGGCTGCCTGCTGGATTTCCACGAATATCAACATGCTGCCCAGGGACAAGCTGCCACCTGTGCCAACTCGGGCTGCTTTGAGAGGGCCCACGGAGTTCCTCCAACTGAGACCAGGAACGTGGGGTGGTGGGTTTTGTTTTCCCGGGCAGAAGCCTTTGTAAGTACCAGGTTGGCCCTTGTTCCTTAGGGGCAGGCTGGCTGCAGGATTTCCACGAATATCAAGATGCTGCCCAGGGACAAGCTGCCACCTGTGCCTACTCGCGCTGCTTTGAGAGTGCCAATGGAGCTCTGCAAACTGAGACCAGGACCATGGGGTGCTGAGTTTTGTTTTCCCGATCAGAAGTATTTGCCAGTACTAGGTAGGACCTCGGCCCTTTTGGCCGACTGCCCGCTGGATTTCCGCCAATATCAAGATGCTGCCCAGGGACAAGCTGCCACATGTGCCAACTCACGCTGCTTTGAGAGTGCCCATGGAGCTCTGCAAACAGAAACCAGGAACGTTGGGTGGTGGGTTTTGTTTCCACGGGCAGAAGCCTTTGTCAGTACCAGGTAGGCCCTTGTTTTTTAGGGGCCGTCTGCCTGCTGGATTTCCACGAATATCAAGATGCCGCCCAGGGACAAGCTGCCACCTGTGCCAACTCGGGCTGCTTTGACAGTGCCCACGGAGCTCTGCAAACTGAGATGTGGAACGTGGGGTGGTGGGTCTTGTTTCCCCGGGCAGAAGCCTTTGTCAGTACCAGGAGGGCCCTTGTTCCTCAGGGGCAGGCTGCCGGCTGGATTTCCCCGAATATCAAGATGCTGCCCAGGGACAAGCTGCCACTTGTGCCAACTCGCGCTGCTTTGAGGGTGCCCACGGAGCTCTGCAAACTGAGACCAGGAACGTAGGGTTGTGGGTTTTGTTTTCCCGGGCAGAAGCCTTTGTCAGTACCAGGTAGGCCCTTGTTCCTTAGGGGCAGGCTGTCTGCAGGATTTCCACGAATATCAAGATGCCGCCCATGGACAAGCTGCCACCTGTGCCAACTCGGGCTGCTTTGAGAGTGCCCATGGAGCCCTTCAAACTTAGACCATGAACCTGGGGTGCTGAGTTTTCTTTCTCTGGGCAGAAGCATTTCAAGTGCCAGGTAGGCCCACGGTCCTTAAGGGCAGGCAGCCTGCTGGATTTCCACGAATATCAAGATGCTGCCCAGGGACAAGCTGCCACCTGTGCCAACTCGGGCTGCTTTGAGAGTGCCCACGGAGCTCTGCAGACAGAAACCAGGAACATGGAGTGGTGGGTTTTGTTATCCCGGACAGAAGCCTTTGTCAGTACCAGGTAGGCCCTCGGAATTTCAGGGCTGCCTGCCTGCTGGATTTCCACGAATATCAAGATGCTGCCCAGGGACAAGCTGCCACCTGTGCCAACTCGGGCTGATTTGAGGGTGCCCACGGAGCTCTGAAAACTGAGACCAGGAACGTGGGGTGCTGGGTTTTGTTTTCCCGGGCAGAAGCCTTTGTCAGTACCAGGTAGGCCCTTGGCCCTTGGGGGCCGGCTGCCTGCAGGTTTTCCACAAATATCAAGATGCCGCCCAGGGACAAGCTGCCACCTGTGCCAACTCGGGCTGCTTTGACAGTGCCCACGGAGCTCTGAAAACTGAGACCAGGAACGTGGGATGGTGGGTCTTGTTTCCCCGGGCAGAAGCCTTTGTCAGTACCAGGAGGGCCCTTGTTCCTCAGGGGCAGGCTGCCGGCTGGATTTCCACGAATATCAAGATGCTGCCCAGGGACAAGCTGCCACCTGTGCCAACTCGGGCTGCTTTGAGAGTGCCCACAGAGCTCTGCCAACTGAGATGTGGAACGTGGGATGGTGGGTTTTGTTTCCCCGGGCAGAAGCCTTTGTCAGTACCAGGAGGGCCCTTGTTCCTCAGGGGGAGGGTGCCGGCTGGATTTCCCCGAATATCAAGATGCTGCCCAGGGACAAGCTGCCACTTGGGCCAACTCGCGCTGCTTTGAGGGTGCCCACGGAGCTCTGCAAACTGAGACCAGGAACGTAGGGTTGTGGGTTTTGTTTTCCCGGGCAGAAGCCTTTGTCAGTACCAGGTAGGCCCTTGTTCCTTAGGGGCAGGCTGGCAGCAGGATTTCCACGAATATCAAGATGCCGCCCAGGGACAAGCTGCCACCTGTGCCAACTCGGGCTGCTTTGAGAGTGCCCATGGAGCTCTGCAAACTGAGACCATGAACCTGGGGTGCTGAGTTTTGTTTCTCTGGGCAGAAGCATTTCAAGTGCCAGGTAGGCCCACGGTCCTTAAGGGCAGGCAGCCTGCTGGATTTCCACGAATATCAAGATGCTGCCCAGGGACAAGCTGCCACCTGTGCCAACTCGGGCTGCTTTGAGAGTGCCCACGGAGCTCTGCAAACTGAGATGTGGAACGTGGGGTGGTGGGTCTTGTTTCCCCGGGCAGAAGCCTTTGTCAGTACCAGGACGGCCCTTGGCCCTTGGGGGCAGGCTGCCTGCTGGATTTCCCCGAATATCAAGATGCTGCCCAGGGACAAGCTGCCACCTGTGCCAACCCGGGCTGCTTTGACAGTGCCCACGGAGCTCTGCAAACTGAGATGTGGAACGTGGGGTGCTGGGTTTTGTTTTCCCGGGCAGAAGCCTTTGTCAGTACCAGGTCGGCCCTTGGCCCTTGGGGGCCGGCTGCCTGCAGGTTTTCCACAAATATCAAGATGCCGCCCAGGGACAAGCTGCCATCTGTGCCAACTCGGGCTGCTTTGAGAGTGCCCATGGAGCTCTGCAAACTGAGACCAGGAACGTGGGGTGGTGGGTTTTGTTTTCCCGGGCAGAGCCATTTGACAGTACCAGGTAGGCCCTTGTTCCTTAGGGGCAGGCTGGCAGAAGGATTTCCACGAATATCAAGATGCCGCCCAGGGACAAGCTGCCACCTGTGCCAACTCGGGCTGCTTTGAGAGTGCCCATGGAGCTCTGCAAACAGAAACCAGGAACGGGGGGTGCTGCGTTTTGTTTTCCCGGGCAGAGCCCTTTGTCAGTACCAGGTAGGCCCTTATTCCTTTGGGGCAGGCTGGCAGCAGGATTTCCACGAATATCAACATGCTGCCCAGGGACAAGCTGCCACCTGTGCCAACTCGGGCTGCTTTGAGAGGGCCCACGGAGCTCTGCAAACTGAGACCAGGAACGTGAGTTTGTGAATTTTGTTTCCCTGGGCAGAAGCCTTTGTCAGTACCAGGTAGGCCCTTGTTCCTTAGGGGCAGGCTGGCTGCAGGATTTCCACGAATATCAAGATGCCGCGCAGGGACAAGCTGCCACCTGTGCCAACTCGCGCTGCTTTGAGAGTGCCCATGGAGCTCTGCAAACAGAAACCAGGAACGTGGGGTTATGGGTTTTGTTTTCCCGGGCAGAGCCCTTTGTCAGTACCAGGTAGGCTCTTGTTCCTTAGGGGCCGGCTGCCTGCTGGATTTCCACGAATATCAACATGCTGCCCAGGGACAAGCTGCCACCTGTGCCAACTCGGGCTGCTTTGAGAGGGCCCACGGAGTTCCTCCAACTGAGACCAGGAACGTGGGGTGGTGGGTTTTGTTTTCCCGGGCAGAAGCCTTTGTAAGTACCAGGTTGGCCCTTGTTCCTTAGGGGCAGGCTGGCTGCAGGATTTCCACGAATATCAAGATGCTGCCCAGGGACAAGCTGCCACCTGTGCCTACTCGCGCTGCTTTGAGAGTGCCAATGGAGCTCTGCAAACTGAGACCAGGACCATGGGGTGCTGAGTTTTGTTTTCCCGATCAGAAGTATTTGCCAGTACTAGGTAGGGACCTCGGCCCTTTTGGCCGACTGCCCGCTGGATTTCCGCCAATATCAAGATGCTGCCCAGGGACAAGCTGCCACATGTGCCAACTCACGCTGCTTTGAGAGTGCCCATGGAGCTCTGCAAACAGAAACCAGGAACGTTGGGTGGTGGGTTTTGTTTCCACGGGCAGAAGCCTTTGTCAGTACCAGGTAGGCCCTTGTTTTTTTAGGGCCGTCTGCCTGCTGGATTTCCACGAATATCAAGATGCCGCCCAGGGGACAAGCTGCCACCTGTGCCAACTCGGGCTGCTTTGACAGTGCCCACGGAGCTCTGCAAACTGAGATGTGGAACGTGGGGTGCTGGGTTTTGTTTTCCCGGGCAGAAGCCTTTGTCAGTACCAGGAGGGCCCTTGGCCCTTGGGGGCCGGCTGCCTGCAGGTTTTCCACGAATATCAAGATGCCGCCCAGGGACAAGCTGCCACCTGTGCCAACTCGGGCTGCTTTGACAGTGCCCACAGAGCTCTGCAAACTGAGATGTGGAACGTGGGGTGGTGGGTCTTGTTTCCCCGGGCAGAAGCCTTTGTCAGTACCAGGAGGGCCCTTGTTCCTCAGGGGCAGGCTGCCGGCTGGATTTCCACGAATATCAAGATGCCGCCCAGGGACAAGCTGCCACCTGTGCCAACTTGGGCTGCTTTGAGAGTGCCCACAGAGCTCTGCCAACTGAGATGTGGAACGTGGGATGGTGGGTTTTGTTTTCCCGGGCAGAAGCCTTTGTCAGTACCAGGAGGGCCCTTGTTCCTTAGGGGCAGGCTGCCGGCTGGATTTCCCAGAATATCAAGATGCTGCCCAGGGACAAGCTGCCACTTGGGCCAACTCGCACTGCTTTGAGAGTGCCCACGGAGCTCTGCAAACTGAGACCAGGAACGTAGGGTTGTGGGTTTTGTTTTCCCGGGCAGAAGCCTTTTTCAGTACCAGGTAGGCCCTTGTTCCTTAGGGGCAGGCTGGCAGCAGGATTTCCACGAATATCAAGATGCCGCCCAGGGACAAGCTGCCACCTGTGCCAACTCGGGCTGCTTTGAGAGTGCCCATGGAGCTCTGCAAACTGAGACCATGAACCTGGGGTGCTGAGTTTTGTTTCTCTGGGCAGAAGCATTTCAAGTGCCAGGTAGGCCCACGGTCCTTAAGGGCAGGCAGCCTGCTGGATTTCCACGAATATCAAGATGCTGCCCAGGGACAAGCTGCCACCTGTGCCAACTCGGGCTGCTTTGACAGTGCCCACGGAGCTCTGCAAACAGAAACCAGGAACGCTGGGTGGTGGGTTTTGTTTCCACGGGCAGAAGCCTTTGTCAGTACCAGGTAGGCCCTCGGAATTTCAGGGCTGCCTGCCTGCTGGATTTCCACGAATATCAAGATGCTGCCCAGGGACAAGCTGCCACCTGTGCCAACTCGGGCTGATTTGAGGGTGCCCACGGAGCTCTGAAAACTGAGACCAGGAACGTGGGGTGCTGGGTTTTGTTTTCCCGGGCAGAAGCCTTTGTCAGTACCAGGTCGGCCCTTGGCCCTTGGGGGCCGGCTGCCTGCAGGATTTCCACAAATATCAAGATGCCGCCCAGGGACAAGCTGCCACCTGTGCCAACTCGGGCTGCTTTGACAGTGCCCACGGAGCTCTGCAAACTGAGATGTGGAACGTGGGGTGGTGGGTCTTGTTTTCCCGGGCAGAAGCCTTTGTCAGTACCAGGACGGCCCTTGGCCCTTGCGGGCAGGCTGCCTGCTGGATTTCCCCGAATATCAAGATGCTGCCCAGGGACAAGCTGCCTCCTGTGCCAACTCGGGCTGCTTTGACAGTGCCCACGGAGCTCTGCAAACTGAGATGTGGAACGTGGGGTGCTGGGTTTTGTTTTCCCGGGCAGAAGCCTTTGTCAGTACCAGGTCGGCCCTTGGCCCTTGGGGGCCGGCTGCCTGCAGGTTTTCCACAAATATCAAGATGCCGCCCAGGGACAAGCTGCCATCTGTGCCAACTCGGGCTGCTTTGACAGTGCCCACGGAGCTCTGCAAACTGAGACCAGGAACGTGGGGTGGTGGGTTGTTGTTTTCCCGGGCAGAGCCATTTGACAGTACCAGGTAGGCCCTTGTTCCTTAGGGGCAGGCTGGCAGAAGGATTTCCAGGAATATCAAGATGCCGCCCAGGGACAAGCTGCCACCTGTGCCAACTCGGGCTGCTTTGAGAGTGCCCATGGAGCTCTGCAAACAGGAAACCAGGAACGGGGGGTGCTGCGTTTTTGTTTTCCCGGGCAGAGCCCTTTGTCAGTACCAGGTAGGCTCTTGTTCCTTAGGGGCCGGCTGCCTGCTGGATTTCCACGAATATCAAGATGCTGCCCAGGGACAAGCTGCCACCTGTGCCTACTCGGGCTGCTTTGAGAGGGCCCACGGAGCTCTGCAAACTGAGACCAGGAACGTGAGTTTGTGAATTTTGTTTCCCTGGGCAGAAGCATTTGTCAGTACCAGGTAGGCCCTTGTTCCTTAGGGGCCATCTGCCTGCTGGATTTCCACGAATATCAAGATGCCGCGCAGGGACAAGCTGCCACCTGTGCCAACTCGTGCTGCTTTGAGAGTGCCCATGGAGCTCTGCAAACAGAAACCAGGAACGTGGGGTTATGGGTTTTGTTTCCACGGGCAGAAGCCTTTGTCAGTACCAGGTAGGCCCTTGTTTTTTAGGGGCCGTCTGCCTGCTGGATTTCCACGAATATCAAGATGCCGCCCAGGGACAAGCTGCCACCTGTGCCAACTCGGGCTGCTTTGACAGTGCCCACGGAGCTCTGCAAACTGAGATGTGGAACGTGGGGGTGCTGGGTTTTGTTTTCCCGGGCAGAAGCCTTTGTCAGTACCAGGTCGGCCCTTGGCCCTTGGGGGGCCGGGCTGCCTGCAGGTTTTCCACAAATATCAAGATGCCGCCCAGGGACAAGCTGCCACCTGTGCCAACTCGGCTGCTTTGACAGTGCCCACAGAGCTCTGCAAACTGAGATGTGGAACGTGGGGTGGTGGGTCTTGTTTCCCCGGGCAGAAGCCTTTGTCAGTACCAGGAGGGCCCTTGTTCCTCAGGGGCAGGCTGCCGGCTGGATTTCCACGAATATCAAGATGCCGCCCAGGGACAAGCTGCCACCTGTGCCAACTCGGGCTGCTTTGAGAGTGCCCCACAGAGCTCAGCCAACTGAGATGTTGGAACGTGGGATGGTGGGTTTTGTTTCCCCGGGCAGAAGCCTTTTTCAGTACCAGGAGGGCCCTTGTTCCTCAGGGGGAGGGTGCCGGCTGGATTTCCCCGAATATCAAGATGCTGCCCAGGGGACAAGCTGCCACTTGGGGCCAACTCGCGCTGCTTTGAGGGTGCCCACGAGCTCTGCAAACTGAGACCAGGAACGTAGGGTTGTGGGTTTTGTTTTCCCGGGCAGAAGCCTTTGTCAGTACCAGGTAGGCCCTTGTTCCTTAGGGGCAGGCTGGCAGCAGGAATTTCCACGAATATCAAGATGCCGCCCAGGGACAAGCTGCCACCTGTGCCAACTCGGGCTGCTTTGAGAGTGCCCATGGAGCTCTGCAAACTGAGACCATGAACCTGGGGTGCTGAGTTTTGTTTCTTCTGGGCAGAAGCATTTCAAGTGCCAGGTAGGGCCCACGGTCCTTAAGGGCAGGCAGCCTGCTGGATTTCCACGAATATCAAGATGCTGCCCAGGGACAAGCTGCCACCTGTGCCAACTCGGGCTGCTTTGAGGAGTGCCCACGGAGCTCTGCAAACAGAAACCAAGGAACATGGAGTGGTGTGGGTTTTGTTATCCCGGACAGAAGCCTTTGTCAGTACCAGGTAGGCCCTCGGAATTTCAGGGCTGCCTGCCTGCTGGATTTCCACGAATATCAAGATGCTGCCCAGGGACAAGCTGCCACCTGTGCCAACTCGGGCTGCTTTGAGAGTGCCCACGGAGCTCTGCAAATTGAGATGTGGAACGTGGGGTGCTGGGTTTTGTTTTCCCGGGCAGAAGCCTTTGTCAGTACCAGGTCGGCCCTTGGCCCTTGGGGGCCGGCTGCCTGCAGGTTTTCCACAAATATCAAGATGCTGCCCAGGGACAAGCTGCCACCTGTGCCAACTCGGGCTTCTTTGAGAGGGCCCACGGAGCTCTGCAAACTGAGACCAGGAACGTGAGTTTGTGAATTTTGTTTCCCTGGGCAGAAGCCTTTGTCAGTACCAGGTACTCCCTTGTTCCTTAGGGGCCGTCTGCCTGCTGGATTTCCACGAATATCAAGATGCCGCGCAGGGACAAGCTGCCACCTGTGCCAACTCGGGCTGCTTTGAGAGTGCCCATGGAGCTCTGCAAACAGAAACCAGGAACGTGGGGTTATGGGTTTTGTTTTCCCGGGCAGAGCCCTTTGTCAGTACCAGGTAGGCTCTTGTTCCTTAGGGGCCGGCTGCCTGCTGGATTTCCACGAATATCAAGATGCTGCCCAGGGACAAGCTGCCACCTGTGCCTACTCGGGCTGATTTGAGAGGGCCCACGGAGTTCCTCCAACTGAGAGGGACCGTGGGTTTGTGGGTTTTGTTTTCCCGGGCAGAAGCCTTTGTCAGTACCAGGTCGGCCCTTGGCACTTGGGGGCCGGCTGCCTGCTGGATTTCCACGAATATCAAGATGCCGCCCAGGGACAAGCTGCCACCTGTGCCAACTCGGGCTGCTTTGAGAGTGCCCACGGAGCTCTGCAAACTGAGATGTGGAACGTGGGGTGGTGGGTCTTGTTTCCCCGGGCAGAAGCCTTTGTCAGTACCAGGTAGGCCCTTGTTTTTTAGGGGCCGTCTGCCTGCTGGATTTCCACGAATATCAAGATGCCGCCCAGGGACAAGCTGCCACCTGTGCCAACTCGGGCTGCTTTGACAGTGCCCACGGAGCTCTGCAAACTGAGATGTGGAACGTGGGGTGCTGGGTTTTGTTTTCCCGGGCAGAAGCCTTTGTCAGTACCAGGTCGGCCCTTGGCCCTTGGGGGCCGGCTGCCTGCAGGTTTTCCACAAATATCAAGATGCCGCCCAGGGACAAGCTGCCACCTGTGCCAACTCGGCCTGCTTTGACAGTGCCCACAGAGCTCTGCAAACTGAGATGTGGAACGTGGGGTGGTGGGTCTTGTTTCCCCGGGCAGAAGCCTTTGCCAGTACCAGGAGGGCCCTTGTTCCTCAGGGGCAGGCTGCCGGCTGGATTTCCACGAATATCAAGATGCCGCCCAGGGACAAGCTGCCACCTGTGCCAACTCGGGCTGCTTTGAGAGTGCCCACAGAGCTCAGCCAACTGAGATGTGGAACGTGGGATGGTGGGTTTTGTTTCCCCGGGCAGAAGCCTTTGTCAGTACCAGGAGGGCCCTTGTTCCTCAGGGGGAGGGTGCCGGCTGGATTTCCCCGAATATCAAGATGCTGCCCAGGGACAAGCTGCCACTTGGGCCAACTCGCGCTGCTTTGAGGGTGCCCACGGAGCTCTGCAAACTGAGACCAGGAACGTAGGGTTGTGGGTTTTGTTTTCCCGGGCAGAAGCCTTTGTCAGTACCAGGTAGGCCCTTGTTCCTTAGGGGCAGGCTGGCAGCAGGATTTCCACGAATATCAAGATGCCGCCCAGGGACAAGCTGCCACCTGTGCCAACTCGGGCTGCTTTGAGAGTGCCCATGGAGCTCTGCAAACTGAGACCATGAACCTGGGGTGCTGAGTTTTGTTTCTCTGGGCAGAAGCATTTCAAGTGCCAGGTAGGCCCACGGTCCTTAAGGGCAGGCAGCCTGCTGGATTTCCACGAATATCAAGATGCTGCCCAGGGACAAGCTGCCACCTGTGCCAACTCGGGCTGCTTTGAGAGTGCCCACGGAGCTCTGCAAACAGAAACCAGGAACATGGAGTGGTGGGTTTTGTTATCCCGGACAGAAGCCTTTGTCAGTACCAGGTAGGCCCTCGGAATTTCAGGGCTGCCTGCCTGCTGGATTTCCACGAATATCAAGATGCTGCCCAGGGACAAGCTGCCACCTGTGCCAACTCGGGCTGCTTTGAGAGTGCCCACGGAGCTCTGCAAATTGAGATGTGGAACGTGGGGTGCTGGGTTTTGTTTTCCCGGGCAGAAGCCTTTGTCAGTACCAGGTCGGCCCTTGGCCCTTGGGGGCCGGCTGCCTGCAGGTTTTCCACAAATATCAAGATGCTGCCCAGGGACAAGCTGCCACCTGTGCCAACTCGGGCTTCTTTGAGAGGGCCCACGGAGCTCTGCAAACTGAGACCAGGAACGTGAGTTTGTGAATTTTGTTTCCCTGGGCAGAAGCCTTTGTCAGTACCAGGTACTCCCTTGTTCCTTAGGGGCCGTCTGCCTGCTGGATTTCCACGAATATCAAGATGCCGCGCAGGGACAAGCTGCCACCTGTGCCAACTCGGGCTGCTTTGAGAGTGCCCATGGAGCTCTGCAAACAGAAACCAGGAACGTGGGGTTATGGGTTTTGTTTTCCCGGGCAGAGCCCTTTGTCAGTACCAGGTAGGCTCTTGTTCCTTAGGGGCCGGCTGCCTGCTGGATTTCCACGAATATCAAGATGCTGCCCAGGGACAAGCTGCCACCTGTGCCTACTCGGGCTGATTTGAGAGGGCCCACGGAGTTCCTCCAACTGAGACCAGGACCGTGGGTTTGTGGGTTTTGTTTTCCCGGGCAGAAGCCTTTGTCAGTACCAGGTCGGCCCTTGGCACTTGGGGGCCGGCTGCCTGCTGGATTTCCACGAATATCAAGATGCCGCCCAGGGACAAGCTGCCACCTGTGCCAACTCGGGCTGCTTTGACAGTGCCCACGGAGCTCTGCAAACTGAGATGTGGAACGTGGGGTGGTGGGTCTTGTTTCCCCGGGCAGAAGCCTTTGTCAGTACCAGGTAGGCCCTTGTTTTTTAGGGGCCGTCTGCCTGCTGGATTTCCACGAATATCAAGATGCCGCCCAGGGACAAGCTGCCACCTGTGCCAACTCGGGCTGCTTTGACAGTGCCCACGGAGCTCTGCAAACTGAGATGTGGAACGTGGGGTGCTGGGTTTTGTTTTCCCGGGCAGAAGCCTTTGTCAGTATCAGGTCGGCCCTTGGCCCTTGGGGGCCGGCTGCCTGCAGGTTTTCCACAAATATCAAGATGCCGCCCAGGGACAAGCTGCCACCTGTGCCAACTCGGCCTGCTTTGACAGTGCCCACAGAGCTCTGCAAACTGAGATGTGGAACGTGGGGTGGTGGGTCTTGTTTCCCCGGGCAGAAGCCTTTGCCAGTACCAGGAGGGCCCTTGTTCCTCAGGGGCAGGCTGCCGGCTGGATTTCCACGAATATCAAGATGCCGCCCAGGGACAAGCTGCCACCTGTGCCAACTCGGGCTGCTTTGAGAGTGCCCACAGAGCTCAGCCAACTGAGATGTGGAACGTGGGATGGTGGGTTTTGTTTCCCCGGGCAGAAGCCTTTGTCAGTACCAGGAGGGCCCTTGTTCCTCAGGGGGAGGGTGCCGGCTGGATTTCCCCGAATATCAAGATGCTGCCCAGGGACAAGCTGCCACTTGGGCCAACTCGCGCTGCTTTGAGGGTGCCCACGGAGCTCTGCAAACTGAGACCAGGAACGTAGGGTTGTGGGTTTTGTTTTCCCGGGCAGAAGCCTTTGTCAGTACCAGGTAGGCCCTTGTTCCTTAGGGGCAGGCTGGCAGCAGGATTTCCACGAATATCAAGATGCCGCCCAGGGACAAGCTGCCACCTGTGCCAACTCGGGCTGCTTTGAGAGTGCCTATGGAGCTCTGCAAACTGAGACCATGAACCTGGGGTGCTGAGTTTTGTTTCTCTGGGCAGAAGCATTTCAAGTGCCAGGTAGGCCCCACGGTCCTTAAGGGCAGGCAGCCTGCTGGATTTCCACGAATATCAAGATGCTGCCCAGGGACAAGCTGCCACCTGTGCCAACTCGGGCTGCTTTGAGAGTGCCCACGGAGCTCTGCAAACAGAAACCAGGAACATGGAGTGGTGGGTTTTGTTATCCCGGACAGAAGCCTTTGTCAGTACCAGGTAGGCCCTCGGAATTTCAGGGCTGCCTGCCTGCTGGATTTCCACGAATATCAAGATGCTGCCCAGGGACAAGCTGCCACCTGTGCCAACTCGGGCTGCTTTGAGAGTGCCCACGGAGCTCTGCAAATTGAGATGTGGAACGTGGGGTGCTGGGTTTTGTTTTCCCGGGCAGAAGCCTTTGTCAGTACCAGGTCGGCCCTTGGCCCTTGGGGGCCGGCTGCCTGCAGGTTTTCCACAAATATCAAGATGCTGCCCAGGGACAAGCTGCCACCTGTGCCAACTCGGGCTTCTTTGAGAGGGCCCACGGAGCTCTGCAAACTGAGACCAGGAACGTGAGTTTGTGAATTTTGTTTCCCTGGGCAGAAGCCTTTGTCAGTACCAGGTACTCCCTTGTTCCTTAGGGGCCGTCTGCCTGCTGGATTTCCACGAATATCAAGATGCCGCGCAGGGACAAGCTGCCACCTGTGCCAACTCGGGCTGCTTTGAGAGTGCCCATGGAGCTCTGCAAACAGAAACCAGGAACGTGGGGTTATGGGTTTTGTTTTCCCGGGCAGAGCCCTTTGTCAGTACCAGGTAGGCTCTTGTTCCTTAGGGGCCGGCTGCCTGCTGGATTTCCACGAATATCAAGATGCTGCCCAGGGACAAGCTGCCACCTGTGCCTACTCGGGCTGCTTTGAGAGTGCCCACGGAGTTCCTCCAACTGAGACCAGGAACGTGGGGTGGTGGGTTTTGTTTTCCCGGGCAGAAGCCTTTGTCAGTACCAGGTCGGCCCTTGGCACTTGGGGGCCGGCTGCCTGCTGGATTTCCACGAATATCAAGATGCCGCCCAGGGACAAGCTGCCACCTGTGCCAACTCGGGCTGCTTTGACAGTGCCCACGGAGCTCTGCAAACTGAGATGTGGAACGTGGGGTGGTGGGTCTTGTTTCCCCGGGCAGAAGCCTTTGTCAGTACCAGGAGGGCCCTTGTTCCTCAGGGGCAGGCTGCCGGCTGGATTTCCCAGAATATCAAGATGCTGCCCAGGGACAAGCTGCCACCTGTGCCAACTCGCGCTGCTTTGACAGTGCCCACGGAGCTCTGCAAACTGAGATGTGGAACGTGGGGTGCTGGGTTTTGTTTTCCCGGGCAGAAGCCTTTGTCAGTACCAGGTCGGCCCTTGGCCCTTGGGGGCCGGCTGCCTGCAGGTTTTCCACAAATATAAAGATGCCGCCCAGGGACAAGCTGCCACCTGTGCCAACTCGGGCTGCTTTGAGAGTGCCCATGGAGCTCTGCAAACTGAGACCATGAACCTGGGGTGCTGAGTTTTGTTTCTCTGGGCAGAAGCATTTCAAGTGCCAGGTAGGCCCACGGTCCTTAAGGGCAGGCAGCCTGCTGGATTTCCACGAATATCAAGATGCTGCCCAGGGACAAGCTGCCACCTGTGCCAACTCGGGCTGCTTTGAGAGTGCCCACGGAGCTCTGCAAACAGAAACCAGGAACATGGAGTGGTGGGTTTTGTTATCCCGGACAGAAGCCTTTGTCAGTACCAGGTAGGCCCTCGGAATTTCAGGGCTGCCTGCCTGCTGGATTTCCACGAATATCAAGATGCTGCCCAGGGACAAGCTGCCACCTGTGCCAACTCGGGCTGCTTTGAGAGTGCCCACGGAGCTCTGCAAATTGAGATGTGGAACGTGGGGTGCTGGGTTTTGTTTTCCCGGGCAGAAGCCTTTGTCAGTACCAGGTCGGCCCTTGGCCCTTGGGGGCCGGCTGCCTGCAGGTTTTCCACAAATATCAAGATGCTGCCCAGGGACAAGCTGCCACCTGTGCCAACTCGGGCTTCTTTGAGAGGGCCCACGGAGCTCTGCAAACTGAGACCAGGAACGTGAGTTTGTGAATTTTGTTTCCCTGGGCAGAAGCCTTTGTCAGTACCAGGTACTCCCTTGTTCCTTAGGGGCCGTCTGCCTGCTGGATTTCCACGAATATCAAGATGCCGCGCAGGGACAAGCTGCCACCTGTGCCAACTCGGGCTGCTTTGAGAGTGCCCATGGAGCTCTGCAAACAGAAACCAGGAACGTGGGGTTATGGGTTTTGTTTTCCCGGGCAGAGCCCTTTGTCAGTACCAGGTAGGCTCTTGTTCCTTAGGGGCCGGCTGCCTGCTGGATTTCCACGAATATCAAGATGCTGCCCAGGGACAAGCTGCCACCTGTGCCTACTCGGGCTGCTTTGAGAGGGCCCACGGAGTTCCTCCAACTGAGACCAGGACCGTGGGTTTGTGGGTTTTGTTTTCCCGGGCAGAAGCCTTTGTCAGTACCAGGTCGGCCCTTGGCACTTGGGGGCCGGCTGCCTGCTGGATTTCCACGAATATCAAGATGCCGCCCAGGGACAAGCTGCCACCTGTGCCAACTCGGGCTGCTTTGACAGTGCCCACGGAGCTCTGCAAACTGAGATGTGGAACGTGGGGTGGTGGGTCTTGTTTCCCCGGGCAGAAGCCTTTGTCAGTACCAGGTCGGCCCTTGGGCCTTGGGGGCCGGCTGCCTGCTGGATTTCCACGAATATCAAGATGCCGCCCAGGGACAAGCTGCCACCTGTGCCAACTCGGGCTGCTTTGAGAGTGCCCACGGAGCTCTGCAAACTGAGATGTGGAACGTGGGGTGGTGGGTCTTGTTTCCCCGGGCAGAAGCCTTTGTCAGTACCAGGAGGGCCCTTGTTCCTCAGGGGGAGGGTGCCGGCTGGATTTCCCCGAATATCAAGATGCTGCCCAGGGACAAGCTGCCACTTGTGCCAACTCGCGCTGCTTTGAGGGTGCCCACGGAGCTCTGCAAACTGAGACCAGGAACGTAGGGTTGTGGGTTTTGTTTTCCCGGGCAGAAGCCTTTGTCAGTACCAGGTCGGCCCTTGGGCCTTGGGGGCCGGCTGCCTGCTGGATTTCCACGAATATCAAGATGCCGCCCAGGGACAAGCTGCCACTTGTGCCAACTCGCGCTGCTTTGAGGGTGCCCACGGAGCTCTGCAAACTGAGACCAGGAACGTAGGGTTGTGGGTTTTGTTTTCCCGGGCAGAAGCCTTTGTCAGTACCAGGTAGGCCCTTGTTCCTTAGGGGCAGGCTGGCAGCAGGATTTCCACGAATATCAAGATGCCGCCCATGGACAAGCTGCCACCTGTGCCAACTCGGGCTGCTTTGAGAGTGCCCATGGAGCCCTTCAAACTGAGACCATGAACCTGGGGTGCTGAGTTTTGTTTCTCTGGGCAGAAGCATTTCAAGTGCCAGGTAGGCCCACGGTCCTTAAGGGCAGGCAGCCTGCTGGATTTCCACGAATATCAAGATGCTGCCCAGGGACAAGCTGCCACCTGTGCCAACTCGGGCTGCTTTGAGAGTGCCCACGGAGCTCTGCAGACAGAAACCAGGAACATGGAGTGGTGGGTTTTGTTATCCCGGACAGAAGCCTTTGTCATTACCAGGTAGGCCCTCGGAATTTCAGGGCTGCCTGCCTGCTGGATTTCCACGAATATCAAGATGCTGCCCAGGGACAAGCTGCCACCTGTGCCAACTCGGGCTGATTTGAGGGTGCCCACGGAGCTCTGAAAACTGAGACCAGGAACGTGGGGTGCTGGGTTTTGTTTTCCCGGGCAGAAGCCTTTGTCAGTACCAGGTCGGCCCTTGGCCCTTGGGGGCCGGCTGCCTGCAGGTTTTCCACAAATATCAAGATGCCGCCCAGGGACAAGCTGCCACCTGTGCCAACTCGGGCTGCTTTGACAGTGCCCACGGAGCTCTGCAAACTGAGATGTGGAACGTGGGGTGGTGGGTCTTGTTTCCCCGGGCAGAAGCCTTTGTCAGTACCAGGACGGCCCTTGGCCCTTGGGGGCAGGCTGCCTGCTGGATTTCCCCGAATATCAAGATGCTGCCCAGGGACAAGCTGCCACCTGTGCCAACCCGGGCTGCTTTGACAGTGCCCACGGAGCTCTGCAAACTGAGATGTGGAACGTGGGGTGCTGGGTTTTGTTTTCCCGGGCAGAAGCCTTTGTCAGTACCAGGTCGGCCCTTGGCCCTTGGGGGCCGGCTGCCTGCAGGTTTTCCACAAATATCAAGATGCCGCCCAGGGACAAGCTGCCATCTGTGCCAACTCGGGCTGCTTTGAGAGTGCCCATGGAGCTCTGCAAACTGAGACCAGGAACGTGGGGTGGTGGGTTTTGTTTTCCCGGGCAGAGCCATTTGACAGTACCAGGTAGGCCCTTGTTCCTTAGGGGCAGGCTGGCAGAAGGATTTCCACGAATATCAAGATGCCGCCCAGGGACAAGCTGCCACCTCTGCCAACTCGGGCTGCTTTGAGAGTGCCCATGGAGCTCTGCAAACAGAAACCAGGAACGGGGGGTGCTGCGTTTTGTTTTCCCGGGCAGAGCCCTTTGTCAGTACCAGGTAGGCCCTTATTCCTTTGGGGCAGGCTGGCAGCAGGATTTCCACGAATATCAAGATGCTGCCCAGGGACAAGCTGCCACCTGTGCCAACTCGGGCTGCTTTGAGAGGGCCCACGGAGCTCTGCAAACTGAGACCAGGAACGTGAGTTTGTGAATTTTGATTCCCTGGGCAGAAGCCTTTGTCAGTACCAGGTAGGCCCTTGTTCCTTAGGGGCCGTCTGCCTGCTGGATTTCCACGAATATCAAGATGCTGCCCAGGGACAAGCTGCCACCTGTGCCAACTCGCGCTGCTTTGAGAGTGCCCATGGAGCTCTGCAAACAGAAACCAGGAACGTGGGGTTATGGGTTTTGTTTTCCCGGGCAGAGCCCTTTGTCAGTACCAGGTAGGCTCTTGTTCCTTAGGGGCCGGCTGCCTGCTGGATTTCCACGAATATCAACATGCTGCCCAGGGACAAGCTGCCACCTGTGCCAACTCGGGCTGCTTTGAGAGGGCCCACGGAGTTCCTCCAACTGAGACCAGGAACGTGGGGTGGTGGGTTTTGTTTTCCCGGGCAGAAGCCTTTGTAAGTACCAGGTTGGCCCTTGTTCCTTAGGGGCAGGCTGGCTGCAGGATTTCCACGAATATCAAGATGCTGCCCAGGGACAAGCTGCCACCTGTGCCTACTCGCGCTGCTTTGAGAGTGCCAATGGAGCTCTGCAAACTGAGACCAGGACCATGGGGTGCTGAGTTTTGTTTTCCCGATCAGAAGTATTTGCCAGTACTAGGTAGGCCCTCGGCCCTTTTGGCCGACTGCCCGCTGGATTTCCGCCAATATCAAGATGCTGCCCAGGGACAAGCTGCCACATGTGCCAACTCACGCTGCTTTGAGAGTGCCCATGGAGCTCTGCAAACAGAAACCAGGAACGTTGGGTGGTGGGTTTTGTTTCCACGGGCAGAAGCCTTTGTCAGTACCAGGTCGGCCCTTGTTTTTTAGGGGCCGTCTGCCTGCTGGATTTCCACGAATATCAAGATGCCGCCCAGGGACAAGCTGCCACCTGTGCCAACTCGGGCTGCTTTGACAGTGCCCACGGAGCTCTGCAAACTGAGATGTGGAACGTGGGGTGCTGGGTTTTGTTTTCCCGGGCAGAAGCCTTTGTCAGTACCAGGTAGGCCCTCGGAATTTCAGGGCTGCCTGCCTGCTGGATTTCCACGAATATCAAGATGCTGCCCAGGGACAAGCTGCCACCTGTGCCAACTCGGGCTGATTTGAGGGTGCCCACGGAGCTCTGCAAACTGAGATCAGGAACGTGGGGTTGTGGGTTTTGTTTTCCCGGGCAGAAGCCTTTGTCAGTACCAGGTCGGCCCTTGGCCCTTGGGGGCCGGCTGCCTGCAGGATTTCCACGAATATCAAGATGCCGCCCAGGGACAAGCTGCCACCTGTGCCAACTCGGGCTGCTTTGACAGTGCCCACGGAGCTCTGCAAACTGAGATGTGGAACGTGGGGTGCTGGGTTTTGTTTTCCCGGGCAGAAGCCTTTGTCAGTACCAGGACGGCCCTTGGCCCTTGGGGGCCGGCTGCCTGCAGGATTTCCACAAATATCAAGATGCCGCCCAGGGACAAGCTGCCACCTGTGCCAACTCGGGCTGCTTTGAGTGTGCCCACGGAGCTCTGCAAACTGAGATGTGGAACGTGGGGTGCTGGGTTTTGTTTTCCCGGGCAGAAGCCTTTGTCAGTACCAGGATGGCCCATGGCCCTTGGGGGCCGGCTGCCGGCTGGATTTCCACGAATATCAAGATGCTGCCCAGGGACAAGCTGCCACCTGTGCCAACTCGGGCTGCTTTGACAGTGCCCACGGAGCTCTGCAAACTGAGATGTGGAACGTGGGGTGCTGGGTTTTGTTTTCCCGGGCAGAAGCCTTTGTCAGTACCAGGTCGGCCCTTGGCCCTTGGGGGCCGGCTGCCTGCAGGTTTTCCACAAATATCAAGATGCCGCCCAGGGACAAGCTGCCATCTGTGCCAACTCGGGCTGCTTTGACAGTGCCCACGGAGCTCTGCAAACTGAGACCAGGAACGTGGGGTGGTGGGTTTTGTTTTCCCGGGCAGAGCCATTTGACAGTACCAGGTAGGCCCTTGTTCCTTAGGGGCCGGCTGCCTGCTGGATTTCCACGAATATCAAGATGCTGCCCAGGGACAAGCTGCCACCTGTGCCAACTCGGGCTGCTTTGAGAGGGCCCACGGAGCTCTGCAAACTGAGACCAGGAACGTGAGTTTGTGAATTTTGTTTCCCTGGGCAGAAGCCTTTGTCAGTACCAGGTACTCCCTTGTTCCTTAGGGGCCGTCTGCCTGCTGGATTTCCACGAATATCAAGATGCCGCGCAGGGACAAGCTGCCACCTGTGCCAACTCGGGCTGCTTTGAGAGTGCCCATGGAGCTCTGCAAACAGAAACCAGGAACGTGGGGTTATGGGTTTTGTTTTCCCGGGCAGAGCCCTTTGTCAGTACCAGGTAGGCTCTTGTTCCTTAGGGGCCGGCTACCTGCTGGATTTCCACGAATATCAAGATGCTGCCCAGGGACAAGCTGCCACCTGTGCCTACTCGGGCTGCTTTGAGAGGGCCCACGGAGTTCCTCCAACTGAGACCAGGAACGTGGGGTGGTGGGTTTTGTTTTCCCGGGCAGAAGCCTTTGTCAGTACCAGGTCGGCCCTTGGGCCTTGGGGGCCGGCTGCCTGCTGGATTTCCACGAATATCAAGATGCCGCCCAGGGACAAGCTGCCACCTGTGCCAACTCGGGCTGCTTTGACAGTGCCCACGGAGCTCTGCAAACTGAGATGTGGAACGTGGGGTGGTGGGTCTTGTTTCCCTGGGCAGAAGCCTTTGTCAGTACCAGGAGGGCCCTTGTTCCTCAGGGGCAGGCTGCCGGCTGGATTTCCCCGAATATCAAGATGCTGCCCAGGGACAAGCTGCCACTTGTGCCAACTCGCGCTGCTTTGAGGGTGCCCACGGAGCTCTGCAAACTGAGACCAGGAACGTAGGGTTGTGGGTTTTGTTTTCCCGGGCAGAAGCCTTTGTCAGTACCAGGTAGGCCCTTGTTCCTTAGGGGCAGGCTGGCAGCAGGATTTCCACGAATATCAAGATGCCGCCCATGGACAAGCTGCCACCTGTGCCAACTCGGGCTGCTTTGAGAGTGCCCATGGAGCCCTTCAAACTGAGACCATGAACGTGGGGTGCTGAGTTTTGTTTCTCTGGGCAGAAGCATTTCAAGTGCCAGGTAGGCCCACGGTCCTTAAGGGCAGGCAGCCTGCTGGATTTCCACGAATATCAAGATGCTGCCCAGGGACAAGCTGCCACCTGTGCCAACTCGGGCTGCTTTGAGAGGGCCCACGGAGCTCTGCAGACAGAAACCAGGAACATGGAGTGGTGGGTTTTGTTATCCCGGACAGAAGCCTTTGTCATTACCAGGTAGGCCCTCGGAATTTCAGGGCTGCCTGCCTGCTGGATTTCCACGAATATCAAGATGCTGCCCAGGGACAAGCTGCCACCTGTGCCAACTCGGGCTGATTTGAGGGTGCCCACGGAGCTCTGAAAACTGAGACCAGGAACGTGGGGTTGTGGGTTTTGTTTTCCCGGGCAGAAGCCTTTGTCAGTACCAGGTCGGCCCTTGGCCCTTGGGGGCCGGCTGCCTGCAGGTTTTCCACAAATATCAAGATGCCGCCCAGGGACAAGCTGCCACCTGTGCCAACTCGGGCTGCTTTGACAGTGCCCACGGAGCTCTGCAAACTGAGATGTGGAACGTGGGGTGGTGGGTCTTGTTTCCCCGGGCAGAAGCCTTTGTCAGTACCAGGACGGCCCTTGGCCCTTGGGGGCAGGCTGCCTGCTGGATTTCCCCGAATATCAAGATGCTGCCCAGGGACAAGCTGCCACCTGTGCCAACTCGGGCTGCTTTGAGAGTGCCCATGGAGCTCTGCAAACTGAGACCAGGAACGTGGGGTGGTGGGTTTTGTTTTCCCGGGCAGAGCCATTTGACAGTACCAGGTAGGACCTTGTTCCTTAGGGGCAGGCTGGCAGAAGGATTTCCACGAATATCAAGATGCCGCCCAGGGACAAGCTGCCACCTCTGCCAACTCGGGCTGCTTTGAGAGTGCCCATGGAGCTCTGCAAACAGAAACCAGGAACGGGGGGTGCTGCGTTTTGTTTTCCCGGGCAGAGCCCTTTGTCAGTACCAGGTAGGCCCTTATTCCTTTGGGGCAGGCTGGCAGCAGGATTTCCACGAATATCAAGATGCTGCCCAGGGACAAGCTGCCACCTGTGCCAACTCGGGCTGCTTTGAGAGGGCCCACGGAGCTCTGCAAACTGAGACCAGGAACGTGAGTTTGTGAATTTTGTTTCCCTGGGCAGAAGCCTTTGTCAGTACCAGGTAGGCCCTTGTTCCTTAGGGGCCGTCTGCCTGCTGGATTTCCACGAATATCAAGATGCCGCGCAGGGACAAGCTGCCACCTGTGCCAACTCGCGCTGCTTTGAGAGTGCCCATGGAGCTCTGCAAACAGAAACCAGGAACGTGGGGTTATGGGTTTTGTTTTCCCGGGCAGAGCCCTTTGTCAGTACCAGGTAGGCTCTTGTTCCTTAGGGGCCGGCTGCCTGCTGGATTTCCACGAATATCAACATGCTGCCCAGGGACAAGCTGCCACCTGTGCCAACTCGGGCTGCTTTGAGAGGGCCCACGGAGTTCCTCCAACTGAGACCAGGAACGTGGGGTAGTGGGTTTTGTTTTCCCGGGCAGAAGCCTTTGTAAGTACCAGGTTGGCCCTTGTTCCTTAGGGGCAGGCTGGCTGCAGGATTTCCACGAATATCAAGATGCTGCCCAGGGACAAGCTGCCACCTGTGCCTACTCGCGCTGCTTTGAGAGTGCCAATGGAGCTCTGCAAACTGAGACCAGGACCATGGGGTGCTGAGTTTTGTTTTCCCGATCAGAAGTATTTGCCAGTACTAGGTAGGCCCTCGGCCCTTTTGGCCGACTGCCCGCTGGATTTCCGCCAATATCAAGATGCTGCCCAGGGACAAGCTGCCACATGTGCCAACTCACGCTGCTTTGAGAGTGCCCATGGAGCTCTGCAAACAGAAACCAGGAACGTTGGGTGGTGGGTTTTGTTTCCACGGGCAGAAGCCTTTGTCAGTACCAGGTCGGCCCTTGTTTTTTAGGGGCCGTCTGCCTGCTGGATTTCCACGAATATCAAGATGCCGCCCAGGGACAAGCTGCCACCTGTGCCAACTCGGGCTGCTTTGACAGTGCCCACGGAGCTCTGCAAACTGAGATGTGGAACGTGGGATGGTGGGTTTTGTTTTCCCGGGCAGAAGCCTTTGTCAGTACCAGGAGGGCCCTTGTTCCTCAGGGGCAGGCTGCCGGCTGGATTTCCCACAATATCAAGATGCTGCCCAGGGACAAGCTGCCACTTGGGCCAACTCGCGCTGCTTTGAGAGTGCCCACGGAGCTCTGCAAACTGAGACCAGGAACGTAGGGTTGTGGGTTTTGTTTTCCCGGGCAGAAGCCTTTTTCAGTACCAGGTAGGCCCTTGTTCCTTAGGGGCAGGCTGGCAGCAGGATTTCCACGAATATCAAGATGCCGCCCAGGGACAAGCTGCCACCTGTGCCAACTCGGGCTGCTTTGAGAGTGCCCATGGAGCTCTGCAAACTGAGACCATGAACCTGGGGTGCTGAGTTTTGTTTCTCTGGGCAGAAGCATTTCAAGTGCCAGGTAGGCCCACGGTCCTTAAGGGCAGGGAGCCTGCTGGATTTCCACGAATATCAAGATGCTGCCTAGGGACAAGCTGCCACCTGTGCCAACTCGGGCTGCTTTGAGAGTGCCCACGGAGCTCTGCAAACAGAAACCTGGAACATGGAGTGGTGGGTTTTGTTATCCCGGACAGAAGCCTTTGTCAGTACCAGGTAGGCCCTCGGAATTTCAGGGCTGCCTGCCTGCTGGATTTCCACGAATATCAAGATGCTGCCCAGGGACAAGCTGCCACCTGTGCCAACTCGGGCTGATTTGAGGGTTCCCACGGAGCTCTGCAAACTGAGATCAGGAACGTGGGGTTGTGGGTTTTGTTTTCCCGGGCAGAAGCCTTTGTCTGTACCAGGTCGGCCCTTGGCCCTTGGGGGCCGGCTGCCTGCAGGATTTCCACAAATATCAAGATGCCGCCCAGGGACAAGCTGCCACCTGTGCCAACTCGGGCTGCTTTGACAGTGCCCACGGAGCTCTGCAAACTGAGATGTGGAACATGGGGTGCTGGGTTTTGTTTTCCCGGGCAGAAGCCTTTGTCAGTACCAGGTCGGCCCTTGGCCCTTGGGGGCCGGCTGCCTGCAGGATTTCCACAAATATCAAGATGCCGCCCAGGGACAAGCTGCCACCTGTGCCAACTCGGGCTGCTTTGAGTGTGCCCACGGAGCTCTGCAAACTGAGATGTGGAACGTGGGGTGCTGGGTTTTGTTTTCCCGGGCAGAAGCCTTTGTCAGTACCAGGACGGCCCATGGCCCTTGGGGGCAGGCTGCCGGCTGGATTTCCCCGAATATCAAGATGCTGCCCAGGGACAAACTGCCACCTGTGCCAACTCGGGCTGCTTTGACAGTGCCCACGGAGCTCTGCAAACTGAGATGTGGAACGTGGGGTGGTGGGTCTTGTTTTCCCGGGCAGAAGCCTTTGTCAGTACCAGGTCGGCCCTTGGCCCTTGGGGGCCGGCTGCCTGCAGGTTTTCCACAAATATCAAGATGCCGCCCAGGGACAAGCTGCCATCTGTGCCAACTCGGGCTGCTTTGACAGTGCCCACGGAGCTCTGCAAACTGAGACCAGGAACGTGGGGTGGTGGGTTTTGTTTTCCCGGGCAGAGCCATTTGACAGTACCAGGTAGGCCCTTGTTCCTTAGGGGCTGGCTGGCAGAAGGATTTCCACGAATATCAAGATGCCGCCCAGGGACAAGCTGCCACCTGTGCCAACTCGGGCTGCTTTGAGAGTGCCCATGGAGCTCTGCAAACAGAAACCAGGAACGTGGGGTTATGGGTTTTGTTTTCCCGGGCAGAGCCCTTTGTCAGTACCAGGTAGGCTCTTGTTCCTTAGGGGCCGGCTGCCTGCTGGATTTCCACGAATATCAAGATGCTGCCCAGGGACAAGCTGCCACCTGTGCCAACTCGCGCTGCTTTGAGAGGGCCCACGGAGCTCTGCAAACTGAGACCAGGAACGTGAGTTTGTTAATTTTGTTTCCCTGGGCAGAAGCCTTTGTCAGTACCAGGTAGGCCCTTGTTCCTTAGGGGCTGTCTGCCTGCTGGATTTCCACGAATATCAAGATGCCGCGCAGGGACAAGCTGCCACCTGTGCCAACTCGGGCTGCTTTGAGAGTGCCCATGGAGCTCTGCAAACAGAAACCAGGAACGTGGCGTTATGGGTTTTGTTTTCCCGGGCAGAGCCCTTTGTCAGTACCAGGTAGGCTCTTGTTCCTTAGGGGCCGGCTGCCTGCTGGATTTCCACGAATATCAAGATGCTGCCCAGGGACAAGCTGCCACCTGTGCCTACTCGGGCTGCTTTGAGAGTGCCCACGGAGTTCCGCCAACTGAGACCAGGAACGTGGGGTGGTGGGTTTTGTTTTCCCGGGCAGAAGCCTTTGTCAGTACCAGGTCGGCCCTTGGCCCTTGGGGGCTGCCTGCCTGCAGGATTTCCACAAATATCAAGATGCCGCCCAGGGACAAGCTGCCATCTGTGCCAACTCGGGCTGCTTTGACAGTGCCCACGGAGCTCTGCAAACTGAGACCAGGAACGTGGGGTGGTGGGTTTTGTTTTCCCGGGCAGAGCCATTTGACAGTACCAGGTAGGCTCTTGTTCCTTAGGGGCCGGCTGCCTGCTGGATTTTCACGAATATCAAGATGCTGCCCAGGGACAAGCTGCCACCTGTGCCTACTCGGGCTGCTTTGAGAGGGCCCACGGAGTTCCTCCAACTGAGACCAGGAACGTGGAGTGGTGGGTTTTGTTTTCCCGGGCAGAAGCCTTTGTAAGTACCAGGTAGGCCCTTGTTCCTTAGGGGCAGGCTGGCAGCAGGATTTCCACGAATATCAAGATGCTGCCCAGGGACAAGCTGCCACCTGTGCCTACTCGCGCTGCTTTGAGTGTGCCCACGGAGCTCTGCAAACTGAGACCAGGACCATGGGGTGCTGAGTTTTGTTTTCCTGAGCAGAAGTATTTGCCAGTACTAGGTAGGCCCTCGGCCCTTTTGGCCGACTGCCCGCTGGATTTCCGCCAATATCAAGATGCTGCCCAGGGACAAGCTGCCACCTGTGCCAACTCACGCTGCTTTGAGAGTGCCCATGGAGCTCTGCAAACTGAGACCAGGAACGTGGGCTGGCGAATTTTGTTTCCCCGGGCAGAAGCCTTTGTACGTCCCAGGTAGGCCCTTGGCCCTTCGCGGCAGGCTGGCAGAAGGATTTCCACGAATATCAAGATGCCGCCCAGGGACAAGCTGCCACCTGTGCCAACTCGTGCTGCTTTGAGTGTGCCCACGGAACTCTTGAAACTGAAACCAGGAACGTGGGGTGCTGGGTTTTGTTTCCCCGGGCAGAAGCCTTTGTCAGTACTCGGTGGGCCCTCGGACTTTCAGGACTGGCTGCCTGCTGGATTTCCACGAATATCAAGATGCCGCCCAGGGACAAGCTTCCACCTGTGCCAACACAGACTGCTTTGAGAGAGCCCACGGAGCTCTGCATACTGAGACAAGGAACGTGGGGTGGTGGGTTTTGTTTTCCCTGGCAGAAGCCTTTGTCAGTACCAGGTAGGCCCTCGGCCATTCCGGGCAGGCTGGCAGCAGGATTTCCATGAATAACAAGATGCCGCGCAGGGACAAGCTGCCACCTGTGCACACTTGGGCTGCGTTGAAAGTGCCCATGGAGCTCTGCAAACTGAGACAAGGAACGTGGGTTTGTGAATTTTGTTTCCCCGGGCAGAAGACTTTCTCAGTTCTAGGTGGGCTCTCGGCCCTTCGGGGCCACCTGCCAGCTGGATATCCACGAATATCAACATGCTGCCCAGGGACAAGCTGCCACCTGTGTAAACTCGGGTTGCATTGAGAGAGCCAACGGAGCTCTGCAAACTGAGACCAGGAACGTGGGTTTGTTGGTTTTGTTTCCCTGGGCAGAAGCCTTTCTCAGTACCAGGTAGGCCCTCGGCCATTCCGGGCAGGCTGGCAGCAGGATTTCCACGAATATCAAGATGCCGCGCAGGGACAAGCTGCCACCTGTGCCAACTTGGGCTGCGTTGAAAGTGCCCATGGATCTCTGCAAACTGAGACCAGGAACGTAGGTTTGTGAATTTTGTTTCCCCGGGAAGAAGCCTTTCTCAGTTCTAGGTGGGCCCTCGGCCCTTCGGGGACAGCTGCCAGCTGGATATCCACGAATATCAAGATGCTGCCCAGGGACAAGCTGCCACCTGTGCTAACTAGGCTGCTTTGAGAGTGCCCACGGAGGTCTGCAAACTGAGACCAGGAACGTGGGGTGGTGGGTTTTGTTTCCCCGAGCAGAAGCCTTTGTCAGTACCAGGTGGGCCCTTGTTCCTCTGGGGCAGGCTGCTTTCTGGATTTCCACGAATATCAAGATGCCGCCCAGGGACAAGCTGCCACCTGTGCCACCTCGCGCTGCTTTGAGAGTGCCCATGGAGCTCTGCAAACTGAGACCAGGAAAGTGGGGTACTGAGTTTTGTATTCCCGGGCAGAAGCCTTTGTCTGTACCAGGTAGGCGCGTGTTCCTTAAGGGTATGCTGCATGCTGCATTTCCACGAATATCACGATGCCGCCCAGGGACAAGCTGCCACCTGTGCCAACTCGGACTGCTTTGAGAGAGCCCACGGAGCCCTGCAAACTGAGACGAGGAACGTGGGTTTGGGAATTTTGTTTGCCTGGACAGAACCCTTTGTCAGTACCAGGTAGGCCCTTGTTCCTCAGGGGCGGACTCGCAGCAGGATTTCCACGAATATCAAGATGCTGCCCAGGGACAAGCTGCCACCTGTGCCAACTCGGGCTGCTTTGAGTGTGCCCACGGAGGTCTGCAAACTGGGACCAGGAACGTGGGTTTGTGGGTTTTGTTTCTACGGGCAGAAGCATTTGTCAGTACCAGGTAGGACATCGGCCCTAAGGGGCCGGCTGCCTCCTGGAATTCCACGAATATCAAGATGCCGCCAAGGGACAAGCTGCCACCTGTGCCAACTTGGGCTTCTTTGAGAGTGCCCATAGACCTCTGCAAACTGAGATGAGGAACTTGCGTTGGTGAATTTTGTTTCCCTGGGCAGAAGCCTTTGTCAGTACCAGGTAGGCCCTCGGCCATTCCGGGCAGGCTGGCAGCAGGATTTCCACGAATATCAAGATGCCGCCCAGGGACAAGCTGCCACCTGTGCCAACTCGGGCTGCTTTGAGAGTGCCCATGGAGCGCTGCAAAGTGAGACCAGGACTGTGGGGTGATGAGTTTTGTTTCCCCGGGCAGAATCCTTTGTCAGTACCAGGTAGGCCCTTGGCCTTAAGGGTCCGTCTGCCTGCTGGATTTCCACAAATATCAAGATGCCGCCCAGGGACAAGCTGCCACCTGTGTAAACTCGGGCTGCTTTGAGAGAGCCAACGGAGCTCTGCAAACTGAGACCAGGAGCGTGGGTTTGTTGGTTTTGTTTCCCTGGGCAGAAGCCTTTGTCTGTACCAGGTAGGACCTCGGCCCTTCGGGGCCAGCTGCCAGCTGGATATCCACGAATATCAAGATGCTGCCCAGGGACGAGCTGCCACCTGTGCTAACTCGGCTGCTTTGAGAGTGCCAATGGAGCTCTGCAAACTGAGACCAGGAACGTGGGGTGGTGGATTTTGTTTCCCCGAGCAGAAGCCTTTGTCAGTACCAGGTGGGCCCTTGTTCCTCAGGGGCAGGCTGATTTCTGGATTTCCACGAATATCAAGATGCCGCCCAGGGACAAGCTGCAACCTGTGCCACCTCGGGCTGCTTTGAGAGTGCCCATGGAGCTCTGCAAACTGAGACCAGGAAAGTGGGGTACTGAGTTTTGTATTCCCGGACAGAAGCATTTGTCAGTACCAGGTAGGCCCTCGACCCTAAGGGGACAGGTGCCTGCTGGATTTCCACGAATATCAAGATGCCGCCCAGGGACAAGCTGCCACCTGTGCCAACTTTGGCTACTTTGAGAGTGCCCATGGAGCTCTGCAAACTGAGACCAGGAACGTGGGGTGGTGGATTTTGTTTCCCCGGGCAGAATCCTTTGTCAGTACTAGGTGGGCCCTCGGCACTTCAGGGCCGGATGCCTGCTGGATTTCCACGAATATCAAGATGCTGCCCAGGAACAAGCTGCCACCTGTGCACACTCGGGCTGCTTTGAGAGTGCCCTCGGAGCTCTTCAAACTGAGACAAATTATGTGGGGTTATGGGTTTTGTTTTCCCGGGCAGAAGCCTTTGTCAGTACCAAGTAGGCCCTCAGCCCTTAGAGGCAGTCTGCCTGCTGGATTTCCTCGCATATGAAGAGGCCGCCCAGGGACAAGCTGCCACCTGTGCCAACTCGGGCTGCTTTGAGAGTACCCATGGAGCTCTGCAAACAGAAACAAGGAACGTGGGGTGCTGAGGTATTTTTCCCTGCGGCAGAAGCCTTTGTAAGTCCCAGGTAGGCCCTCGGCCCTTCGGGGCTGGCTGCCTGCTGGATTTCCACGAATATCAAGATGCTGCCCAGGGACAAGCTGCCACCTGTGCCAACTCGGGCTGCTTTGAGAGTGCCCATGGAGCTCTGCAAACTGAGATGTGGAACGTGGGGTGCTGGGTTTTGTTTTCCCGGACAGAAGTATTTGTCAGTACTAGGTAGGCCCTCGGTCTTTCGGGGCCCTCTGCCTGCTGAATTTCCACGAATATCAAGATGCCGTCCAGGGACAAACTGCCACTTGTGCCAACTCGGGCTGCTTTGAGGTTGCCCATGGAGTTCTTCAAACTGAGACCAGAAACACGAGGTGCTGGGTTTTGTTTTCCCGGGCCGAAGCCTCTCTCAGTACCAGGTAGGCCCTCGGCACTTAGGAGCAGGCTGGCACCTGGATTTCCACGAATATCAAGATGCCGCCCAGGGACAAGCTGCCACCTGTGCCAACTTGGGCTTCTTTGAGAGTGCCCATAGAGCTCTGCAAACTGAGATGAGGAACTTGCGTTGGTGAATTTTGTTTCCCTGGGCAGAAGCCTTTGTCAGTACCAGGTAGGCCCTCGGCCATTCCGGGCAGGCAGCCTGCTGGATTTCCACGAATATCAAGATGCTGCCCAGGGACAAGCTGCCACCTGTGCCAACTCGGGCTGCTTTGAGAGTGCCCATGGAGCGCTGCAAAGTGAGACCAGGACTGTGGGGTGCTGGGTTTTGATTCCCCGGGCAGAATCCTTAGTAAGTACCAGGTAGGCCCTTCGCCTTAAGGGACCGTCTGCCTGCTGGATTTCCACAAATATCAAGATGCCGCCCAGGGACAAGCTGCCACCTGTGTAAACTCGGGCTGCTTTGAGAGAGCCAACGGAGCTCTGCAAACTGAGATGTGGAACGTGGGTTTGTTGGTTTTGTTTCCCTGGGCAGAAGCCTTTGTCAGTACCAGGTAGGACCTCGGCCCTTCAGGGCCAGCTGCCAGCTGGATATCCACGAATATCAAGATGCTGCCCAGGGACGAGCTGCCACCTGTGCCAACTCGGCTGCTTTGAGAGTGCCAATGGAGCTCTGCAAACTGAGACCAGGAACGTGGGGTGGTGGATTTTGTTTCCCCGAGCAGAAGCCTTTGTCAGTACCAGGTGGGCCCTTGTTCCTCAGGGGAAGGCTGATTTCTGGATTTCCACGAATATCAAGATGCCGCCCAGGGACAAGCTGCAACCTGTGCCACCTCGGGCTGCTTTGAGAGTGCCCATGGAGCTCTGCAAACTGAGACCAGGAATGTGGGGTACTGAGTTTTGTATTCCCGGGCAGAAGCATTTGTCAGTACCAGGTAGGCCCTCGACCCTAAGGGGACAGGTGCCTGCTGGATTTCCACGAATATCAAGATGCCGCCCAGGGACAAGCTGCCACCTGTGCCAACTTTGGCTACTTTGAGAGTGCCCATGGAGCTCTGCAAACTGAGACCAGGAACGTGGGGTGGTGGGTTTTGTTTCCCCGGGCAGAATCCTTTATCAGTACTAGGTGGGCCCTCGGCACTTCAGGGCCGGATGCCTGCTGGATTTCCACGAATATCAAGATGCTGCCCAGGAACAAGCTGCCACCTGTGCACACTCGGGCTGCTTTGAGAGTGCCCATGGAGCTCTTCAAACTGAGACACATTATGTGGGGTTATGGGTTTTGTTTTCCCGGGCAGAAGCCTTTGTCAGTGCGAAGTAGGCCCTCAGCCCTTAGAGGCAGTCTGCCTGCTGGATTTCCTCGCATATGAAGAGGCCGCCCAGGGACAAGCTGCCACCTGTGCCAACTCGCGCTGCTTTGAGAGTGCCCATGGAGCTCTGCCAACAGAAACCAGGAACGTGGGGTGCTGAGGTATTTTTTTCCGCGGCAGAAGCCTTTGTAAGTCCCAGGTAGGCCCTCGGAATTTCAGGGCTGCCTGCCTGCTGGATTTCCACGAATATCAAGATGCTGCCCAGGGACAAGCTGCCACCTGTGCCAACTCGGGCTGCTTTGAGAGTGCCCACGGAGCTCTGCAAACTGAGATGTGGAACGTGGGGTGCTGGGTTTTGTTTTCCCGGACAGAAGTATTTGTCAGTACTAGGTAGGCCCTCGGTCTTTCGGGGCCCTCTGCCTGCTGAATTTCCACGAATATCAAGATGCCGTCCAGGGACAAACTGCCACCTGTGCCAACTCGGGCTGCTTTGAGGTTGCCCATGGAGTTCTTCAAACTGAGACCAGAAACACGAGGTGCTGGGTTTTGTTTTCCCGCGCCGAAGCCTCTCTCAGTACCAGGTAGGCCCTCGGCTCTTAGGGGCAGGCTGGCACCAGGATTTCCACGAATATCAAGATGCCGCCCAGGGACAAGCTGCCACCTATGCCAACTCGGGCTGCTTTGAGTGTGCCCACGGAGGTCTGCAAACAGAGACCAGGAACGTGGGTTTGTGGGTTTTGTTTCTGCGGGCAGAAGCATTTGTCAGTACCAGGTAGGACGTCTGCCCTAAGGGGCCGGATGCCTCCTGGAATTCCACGAATATCAAGATGCCGCCAAGGGACAAGCTGCCACCTGTGCCAACTTGGGCTTCTTTGAGAGTGCCCATAGAGCTTTGCAAACTGAGATGAGGAACTTGCGTTGGTGAATTTCGTTTCCCTGGGCAGAAGCCTTTGTCAGTACCAGGTAGGCCCTCGGCCATTCCGGGCAGGCTGGCAGCAGGATTTCCACGAATATCAAGATGCCGCCCAGGGACAAGATGCCACCTGTGCCAACTCGGGCTGCTTTGAGAGTGCCCATGGAGCTCTGCAAACAGAAACCAGGAACGTGGAGTGGTGGGTTTTGTTATCCCGGGCAGAAGCCTTTGTCAGTACCAGGTAGGCCCTCGGAATTTCAGGGCTGCCTGCCTGCTGGATTTCCACGAATATCAAGATGCTGCCCAGGGACAAGCTGCCACCTGTGCCAACTCGGGCTGGTTTGAGGGTGCCCACGGAGCTCTGAAAACTGAGACCAGGAACGTGGGGTGCTGGGTTTTGTTTTCCCGGGCAGAAGCCTTTGTCAGTACCAGGTCGGCCCTTGGCCCTTGGGGGCCGGCTGTCTGCAGGATTTCCACAAATATCAAGATGCCGCCCAGGGACAAGCTGCCACCTGTGCCAACTCGGGCTGCTTTGACAGTGCCCACGGAGCTCTGCAAACTGAGATGTGGAACGTGGGGTGCTGGGTTTTGTTTACCCGGGCAGAAGCCTTTGATTGTACCAGGTAGGCCCTTGTTCCTTAGGGACAGCCTGGCAGCAAGATTTCCACGAATATCAAGATGCCGCCCAGGGACAAGCTGCCACCTGTGCCAACTCGGGCTGCTTTGAGAGTGCCCACGGAGTTCTTCAAACTTAGACCAGGAACGTAGGGTTTTGGGTTTTGTTTTCCCGTGCAGAAACATTTGCAGTACCAAGTTGGCCCTCGGCCCTTAGGGGGATGCTGGCACCAGGATTTCCGTGAAAATCAAGATTCCGCCCAGGGACAAGCTGCCATCTGTGCCAACTAGGGCTGCTTTGAGAGTGCCCACGGAGCTCTGCAAACTGTGACCAGGACTGTGGGGTGCTGAGTTTTGTTTTCCCGGACAGAAGTATTTGTCAGTACCAGGTAGGCCCTCGGTCTTTCGGGGCCCTCTGCCTGCTGAATTTCCACGAATATCAAGATGCCGTCCAGGGACAAACTGCCACCTGTGCCACCTCGGGCTGCTTTGAGAGTGCCCATGGAGTTCTTCAAACTGAGACCAGAAACGTGAGGTGCTGGGTTTTGTTTTCCCGGGCCGAAGCGTCTCTCAGTACCAGGTAGGCCCTCGGCCCTTAGGGGCAGGCTGGCACCAGGATTTCCACGAATATCAAGATGCCGCCCAGGGACAAGCTGCCACCTGTGCCAACTCGGGCTGCTTTGAGAGTGCCCACGGAGCTCTGCAAACAGAAACCAGGAACATGGAGTGGTGGGTTTTGTTATCCCGGACAGAAGCCTTTGTCAGTACCAGGTTGGCCCTCGGAATTTCAGGGCTGCCTGCCTGCTGGATTTCCACGAATATCAAGATGCTGCCCAGGGACAAGCTGCCACCTGTGCCAACTCGGGCTGATTTGAGGGTGCCCACGGAGCTCTGAAAACTGAGACCAGGAACGCTCTGCAAACTGGATGTGCTGGGGTGCTGGGTATTGTTTTCCCGGGCAGAAGCCTTTGTCAGTACCAGGTCGGCCCTTGGCCTTAAGGGTCCGTCTGCCTGCTGGATTTCCACGAATATCAAGATGCCGCCCAGGGACAAGCTGCCACCTGTGCCAACTCGGGCTGCTTTGACAGTGCCCACAGAGCTCTGCCAACTGAGATGTGGAACGTGGGATGGTGGGTTTTGTTTCCCCGGGCAGAAGCCTTTGTCAGTACCAGGAGGGCTCTTGTTCCTCAGGGGCAGGCTGCCGGCTGGATTTCCCCGAATATCAAGATGCTGCCCAGGGACAAGCTGCCACTTGTGCCAACTCCCGCTGCTTTGAGGGTGCCCACGGAGCTCTGCAAACTGAGACCAGGAACGTAGGGTTGTGGGTTTTGTTTTCCCGGGCAGAAGCCTTTGTCAGTACCAGGTAGGCCCTTGTTCCTTAGGGGCAGGCTGGCAGCAGGATTTCCACGAATATCAAGATGCCGCCCAGGGACAAGCTGCCACCTGTGCCAACTCGGGCTGCTTTGAGAGTGCCCATGGAGCTCTGCAAACTGAGACCATGAACGTGGGGTGCTGAGTTTTGTTTCTCTGGGCAGAAGCATTTCAAGTGCCAGGTAGGCCCACGGTCCTTAAGGGCAGGCAGCCTGCTGGATTTCCACGAATATCAAGATGCTGCCCAGGGACAAGCTGCCACCTGTGCCAACTCGGGCTGCTTTGGGAGTGCCCACGGATCTCTGGAGACAGAAACCAGGAACATGGAGTGGTGGGTTTTGTTATCCCGGACAGAAGCCTTTGTCAGTACCAGGTAGGCCCTCGGAATTTCAGGGCTGCCTGCCTGCTGGATTTCCACGAATATCAAGATGCTGCCCAGGGACAAGCTGCCACCTGTGCCAACTCGGGCTGATTTGAGGGTGCCCACGGAGCTCTGAAAACTGAGACCAGGAACGTGGGGTGCTGGGTTTTGTTTTCCCGGGCAGAAGCCTTTGTCAGTACCAGGTCGGCCCTTGGCCCTTGGGGGCCGGCTGTCTGCAGGATTTCCACAAATATCAAGATGCCGCCCAGGGACAAGCTGCCACCTGTGCCAACTCGGGCTGCTTTGAGAGTGCCAACGGAGCTCTGCAAACTGAGATGTGGAACGTGGGGTGCTGGGTTTTGTTTTCCCGGGCAGAAGCCTTTGTCAGTACCAGGTCGGCCCTTGGCCCTTAGGGCCGGCTGCCTGCAGGATTTCCACAAATATCAAGATGCCGCCCAGGGACAAGCTGCCACCTGTGCCAACTCGGGCTGCTTTGAGAGTGCCCACGGAGCTCTGCAAACTGAGATGTGGAACGTGGGGTGGTGGGTCTTGTTTCCCCGGGCAGAAGCCTTTGTCAGTACCAGGAGGGCCCTTGTTCCTCAGGGGCAGGCTGCCGGCTGGATTTCCACGAATATCAAGATGCCGCCCAGGGACAAGCTGCCACTTGTGCCAACTCGCGCTGCTTTGAGGGTGCCCACGGAGCTCTGCAAACTGAGACCAGGAACGTAGGGTTGTGGGTTTTGTTTTCCCGGGCAGAAGCCTTTGTCAGTACCAGGTAGGCCCTTGTTCCTTAGGGGCAGGCTGGCAGCAGCATTTCCACGAATATCAAGATGCCGCCCATGGACAAGCTGCCACCTGTGCCAACTCGGGCTGCTTTGAGAGTGCCCATGGAGCTCTGCAAACTGAGACCATGAACCTGGGGTGCTGAGTTTTGTTTCTCTGGGCAGAAGCATTTCAAGTGCCAGGTAGGCCCACGGTCCTTAAGGGCAGGCAGCCTGCTGGATTTCCACGAATATCAAGATGCTGCCCAGGGACAAGCTGCCACCTGTGCCAACTCGGGCTGCTTTGGGAGTGCCCACGGAGCTCTGCAGACAGAAACCAGGAACGTGGAGTGGTGGGTTTTTTTATCCCGGACAGAAGCCTTTGTCAGTACCAGGTAGGCCCTCGGAATTTCAGGGCTGCCTGCCTGCAGGATTTCCACAAATGTCAAGATGCCGCCCAGGGACAAGCTGCCACCTGTGCCAACTCGGGCTGCTTTGAGAGTGCCCACGGAGCTCTGCAAACTGAGATGTGGAACGTGGGGTGGTGGGTCTTGTTTCCCCGGGCAGAAGCCTTTGTCAGTACCAGGAGGGCCCTTGTTCCTCAGGGGCAGGCTGCCGGCTGGATTTCCACGAATATCAAGATGCCGCCCAGGGACAAGCTGCCACCTGTGCCAACTCGGGCTGCTTTGAGAGTGCCCACGGAGCTCTGCCAACTGAGATGTGGAACGTGGGATGGTGGGTTTTGTTTCCCCGGGCAGAAGCCTTTGTCAGTACCAGGAGGGCCCTTGTTCCTCTGGGGCAGGCTGCCGGGTGGATTTCCCCGAATATCAAGATGCCGCCCAGGGACAAGCTGCCACTTGTGCCAACTCGTGCTGCTTTGAGGGTGCCCACGGAGCTCTGCAAACTGAGACCAGGAACGTAGGGTTGTGGGTTTTGTTTTCCCGGGCAGAAGCCTTTGTCAGTACCAGGTAGGCCCTTGTTCCTTAGGGGCAGGCTGGCAGCAGGATTTCCACGAATATCAAGATGCCGCCCAGGGACAAGCTGCCACCTGTGCCAACTCGGGCTGCTTTGAGAGTGCCCATGGAGCTCTGCAAACTGAGACCATGAACCTGGGGTGCAGAGTTTTGTTTCTCTGGGCAGAAGCATTTCAAGTGCCAGGTAGGCCCACGGTCCTTAAGGGCAGGCAGCCTGCTGGATTTCCACGAATATCAAGATGCTGCCCAGGGACAAGCTGCCACCTGTGCCAACTCGGGCTGCTTTGGGAGTGCCCACGGAGCTCTGCAAACAGAAACCAGGAACGTGGAGTGGTGGGTTTTGTTATCCCGGGCAGAAGCCTTTGTCAGTACCAGGTAGGCCCTCGGAATTTCAGGGCTGCCTGCCTGCTGGATTTCCACGAATATCAAGATGCTGCCCAGGGACAAGCTGCCCAGGGACAAGCTGCCACCTGTGCCAACTCGGGCTGATTTGAGGGTGCCCACGGAGCTCTGTAAACTGAGACCAGGAACGTGGGGTGCTGGGTTTGTTTTCCCGGGCAGAAGCCTTTGTCAGTACCAGGTCGGCCCTTGGCCCTTGGGGGCCGGCTGTCTGCAGGATTTCCACAAATATCAAGATGCCGCCCAGGGACAAGCTGCCACCTGTGCCAACTCGGGCTGCTTTGAGAGTGCCCACGGAGCTCTGCAAACTGAGATGTGGAACGTAGGGTGCTGAGTTTTGTTTTCCCGGGCAGAAGCCTTTGTCAGTACCAGGTCGGCCCTTGGCCCTTGGGGGCCGGCTGCCTGCAGGATTTCCACAAATGTCAAGATGCCGCCCAGGGACAAGCTGCCACCTGTGTAAACTCGGGCTGCTTTGACAGTGCCCACGGAGCTCTGCAAACTGAGATGTGGAACGTGGGGTGGTGGGCCTTGGTTCCCCGGGCAGAAGCCTTTGTCAGTACCAGGAGGGCCCTTGTTCCTCAGGGGCAGGCTGCCGGCTGGATTTCCACGAATATCAAGATGCAGCCCAGGGACAAGCTGCCACCTGTGCCAACTCGGGCTGCTTTGAGAGTGCCCACGGAGCTCTGCCAACTGAGATGTGGAACGTGGGATGGTGGGTTTTGTTTCCCCGGGCAGAAGCCTTTGTCAGTACCAGGAGGGCCCTTGTTCCTCAGGGGCAGGCTGCCGGCTGGATTTCCCCGAATATCAAGATGCTGCCCAGGGACAAGCTGCCACTTGTGCCAACTCGCGCTGCTTTGAGGGTGCCCACGGAGCTCTGCAAACTGAGACCAGGAACGTAGGGTTGTGGGTTTTGTTTTCCCGGGCAGAAGCCTTTGTCAGTACCAGGTAGGCCCTTGTTCCTTAGGGGCAGGCTGGCAGCAGGATTTCCACGAATATCAAGATGCCGCCCAGGGACAAGCTGCCACCTGTGCCAACTCGGGCTGCTTTGAGAGTGCCCATGGAGCTCTGCAAACTGAGACCATGAACCTGGGGTGCTGAGTTTTGTTTCTCTGGGCAGAAGCATTTCAAGTGCCAGGTAGGCCCACGGTCCTTAAGGGCAGGCAGCCTGCTGGATTTCCACGAATATCAAGATGCTGCCCAGGGACAAGCTGCCACCTGTGCCAACTCGGGCTGCTTTGGGAGTGCCCACGGATCTCTGGAGACAGAAACCAGGAACATGGAGTGGTGGGTTTTGTTATCCCGGACAGAAGCCTTTGTCAGTACCAGGTAGGCCCTCGGAATTTCAGGGCTGCCTGCCTGCTGGATTTCCACGAATATCAAGATGCTGCCCAGGGACAAGCTGCCACCTGTGCCAACTCGGGCTGATTTGAGGGTGCCCACGGAGCTCTGAAAACTGAGACCAGGAACGTGGGGTGCTGGGTTTTGTTTTCCCGGGCAGAAGCCTTTGTCAGTACCAGGTCGGCCCTTGGCCCTTGGGGGCCGGCTGTCTGCAGGATTTCCACAAATATCAAGATGCCGCCCAGGGACAAGCTGCCACCTGTGCCAACTCGGGCTGCTTTGAGAGTGCCAACGGAGCTCTGCAAACTGAGATGTGGAACGTGGGGTGCTGGGTTTTGTTTTCCCGGGCAGAAGCCTTTGTCAGTACCAGGTCGGCCCTTGGCCCTTAGGGCCGGCTGCCTGCAGGATTTCCACAAATATCAAGATGCCGCCCAGGGACAAGCTGCCACCTGTGCCAACTCGGGCTGCTTTGAGAGTGCCCACGGAGCTCTGCAAACTGAGATGTGGAACGTGGGGTGGTGGGTCTTGTTTCCCCGGGCAGAAGCCTTTGTCAGTACCAGGAGGGCCCTTGTTCCTCAGGGGCAGGCTGCCGGCTGGATTTCCACGAATATCAAGATGCCGCCCAGGGACAAGCTGCCACTTGTGCCAACTAGCGCTGCTTTGAGGGTGCCCACGGAGCTCTGCAAACTGAGACCAGGAACGTAGGGTTGTGGGTTTTGTTTTCCCGGGCAGAAGCCTTTGTCAGTACCAGGTAGGCCCTTGTTCCTTAGGGGCAGGCTGGCAGCAGGATTTCCACGAATATCAAGATGCCGCCCATGGACAAGCTGCCACCTGTGCCAACTCGGGCTGCTTTGAGAGTGCCCATGGAGCTCTGCAAACTGAGACCATGAACGTGGGGTGCTGAGTTTTGTTTCTCTGGGCAGAAGCATTTCAAGTGCCAGGTAGGCCCACGGTCCTTAAGGGCAGGCAGCCTGCTGGATTTCCACGAATATCAAGATGCTGCCCAGGGACAAGCTGCCACCTGTGCCAACTCGGGCTGCTTTGGGAGTGCCCACGGAGCTCTGCAGACAGAAACCAGGAACGTGGAGTGGTGGGTTTTTTTATCCCGGACAGAAGCCTTTGTCAGTACCAGGTAGGCCCTCGGAATTTCAGGGCTGCCTGCCTGCTGGATTTCCACGAATATCAAGATGCTGCCCAGGGACAAGCTGCCACCTGTGCCAACTCGGGCTGATTTGAGGGTGCCCACGGAGCTCTGAAAACTGAGACCAGGAACGTGGGGTGCTGGGTTTTGTTTTCCCGGGCAGAGCCCTTTGTCAGTACCAGGTCGGCCCTTGGCCCTTGGGGGCCGGCGGCCTGCAGGATTTCCACAAATGTCAAGATGCCGCCCAGGGACAAGCTGCCACCTGTGCCAACTTGGGCTGCTTTGAGAGTGCCCACGGAGCTCTGCAAACTGAGATGTGGAACGTGGGGTGCTGGGTCTTGTTTCCCCGGGCAGAAGCCTTTGTCAGTACCAGGAGGGCCCTTGTTCCTCAGGGGCAGGCTGCCGGCTGGATTTCCACGAATATCAAGATGCCGCCCAGGGACAAGCTGCCACCTGTGCCAACTCGGGCTGCTTTGAGAGTGCCCACGGAGCTCTGCCAACTGAGATGTGGAACGTGGGATGGTGGGTTTTGTTTCCCCGGGCAGAAGCCTTTGTCAGTACCAGGAGGGCCCTTGTTCCTCTGGGGCAGGCTGCCGGGTGGATTTCCCCGAATATCAAGATGCCGCCCAGGGACAAGCTGCCACTTGTGCCAACTCGTGCTGCTTTGAGGGTGCCCACGGAGCTCTGCAAACTGAGACCAGGAACGTAGGGTTGTGGGTTTTGTTTTCCCGGGCAGAAGCCTTTGTCAGTACCAGGTAGGCCCTTGTTCCTTAGGGGCAGGCTGGCAGCAGGATTTCCACGAATATCAAGATGCCGCCCAGGGACAAGCTGCCACCTGTGCCAACTCGGGCTGCTTTGAGAGTGCCCATGGAGCTCTGCAAACTGAGACCATGAACCTGGGGTGCAGAGTTTTGTTTCTCTGGGCAGAAGCATTTCAAGTGCCAGGTAGGCCCACGGTCCTTAAGGGCAGGCAGCCTGCTGGATTTCCACGAATATCAAGATGCTGCCCAGGGACAAGCTGCCACCTGTGCCAACTCGGGCTGCTTTGGGAGTGCCCACGGAGCTCTGCAAACAGAAACCAGGAACGTGGAGTGGTGGGTTTTGTTATCCCGGGCAGAAGCCTTTGTCAGTACCAGGTAGGCCCTCGGAATTTCAGGGCTGCCTGCCTGCTGGATTTCCACGAATATCAAGATGCTGCCCAGGGACAAGCTGCCACCTGTGCCAACTCGGGCTGATTTGAGGGTGCCCACGGAGCTCTGTAAACTGAGACCAGGAACGTGGGGTGCTGGGTTTGTTTTCCCGGGCAGAAGCCTTTGTCAGTACCAGGTCGGCCCTTGGCCCTTGGGGGCCGGCTGTCTGCAGGATTTCCACAAATATCAAGATGCCGCCCAGGGACAAGCTGCCACCTGTGCCAACTCGGGCTGCTTTGAGAGTGCCCACGGAGCTCTGCAAACTGAGATGTGGAACGTAGGGTGCTGAGTTTTGTTTTCCCGGGCAGAAGCCTTTGTCAGTACCAGGTCGGCCCTTGGCCCTTGGGGGCCGGCTGCCTGCAGGATTTCCACAAATGTCAAGATGCCGCCCAGGGACAAGCTGCCACCTGTGTAAACTCGGGCTGCTTTGACAGTGCCCACGGAGCTCTGCAAACTGAGATGTGGAACGTGGGGTGGTGGGCCTTGGTTCCCCGGGCAGAAGCCTTTGTCAGTACCAGGAGGGCCCTTGTTCCTCAGGGGCAGGCTGCCGGCTGGATTTCCACGAATATCAAGATGCAGCCCAGGGACAAGCTGCCACCTGTGCCAACTCGGGCTGCTTTGAGAGTGCCCACGGAGCTCTGCCAACTGAGATGTGGAACGTGGGATGGTGGGTTTTGTTTCCCCGGGCAGAAGCCTTTGTCAGTACCAGGAGGGCCCTTGTTCCTCAGGGGCAGGCTGCCGGCTGGATTTCCCCGAATATCAAGATGCTGCCCAGGGACAAGCTGCCACTTGTGCCAACTCGCGCTGCTTTGAGGGTGCCCACGGAGCTCTGCAAACTGAGACCAGGAACGTAGGGTTGTGGGTTTTGTTTTCCCGGGCAGAAGCCTTTGTCAGTACCAGGTAGGCCCTTGTTCCTTAGGGGCAGGCTGGCAGCAGGATTTCCACGAATATCAAGATGCCGCCCAGGGACAAGCTGCCACCTGTGCCAACTCGGGCTGCTTTGAGAGTGCCCATGGAGCTCTGCAAACTGAGACCATGAACCTGGGGTGCTGAGTTTTGTTTCTCTGGGCAGAAGCATTTCAAGTGCCAGGTAGGCCCACGGTCCTTAAGGGCAGGCAGCCTGCTGGATTTCCACGAATATCAAGATGCTGCCCAGGGACAAGCTGCCACCTGTGCCAACTCGGGCTGCTTTGGGAGTGCCCACGGATCTCTGGAGACAGAAACCAGGAACATGGAGTGGTGGGTTTTGTTATCCCGGACAGAAGCCTTTGTCAGTACCAGGTAGGCCCTCGGAATTTCAGGGCTGCCTGCCTGCTGGATTTCCACGAATATCAAGATGCTGCCCAGGGACAAGCTGCCACCTGTGCCAACTCGGGCTGATTTGAGGGTGCCCACGGAGCTCTGAAAACTGAGACCAGGAACGTGGGGTGCTGGGTTTTGTTTTCCCGGGCAGAAGCCTTTGTCAGTACCAGGTCGGCCCTTGGCCCTTGGGGGCCGGCTGTCTGCAGGATTTCCACAAATATCAAGATGCCGCCCAGGGACAAGCTGCCACCTGTGCCAACTCGGGCTGCTTTGAGAGTGCCCACGGAGCTCTGCAAACTGAGATGTGGAACGTGGGGTGCTGGGTTTTGTTTTCCCGGGCAGAAGCCTTTGTCAGTACCAGGTCGGCCCTTGGCCCTTAGGGCCGGCTGCCTGCAGGATTTCCACAAATATCAAGATGCCGCCCAGGGACAAGCTGCCACCTGTGCCAACTCGGGCTGCTTTGAGAGTGCCCACGGAGCTCTGCAAACTGAGATGTGGAACGTGGGGTGGTGGGTCTTGTTTCCCCGGGCAGAAGCCTTTGTCAGTACCAGGAGGGCCCTTGTTCCTCAGGGGCAGGCTGCCGGCTGGATTTCCACGAATATCAAGATGCCGCCCAGGGACAAGCTGCCACTTGTGCCAACTCGCGCTGCTTTGAGGGTGCCCACGGAGCTCTGCAAACTGAGACCAGGAACGTAGGGTTGTGGGTTTTGTTTTCCCGGGCAGAAGCCTTTGTCAGTACCAGGTAGGCCCTTGTTCCTTAGGGGCAGGCTGGCAGCAGCATTTCCACGAATATCAAGATGCCGCCCATGGACAAGCTGCCACCTGTGCCAACTCGGGCTGCTTTGAGAGTGCCCATGGAGCTCTGCAAACTGAGACCATGAACCTGGGGTGCTGAGTTTTGTTTCTCTGGGCAGAAGCATTTCAAGTGCCAGGTAGGCCCACGGTCCTTAAGGGCAGGCAGCCTGCTGGATTTCCACGAATATCAAGATGCTGCCCAGGGACAAGCTGCCACCTGTGCCAACTCGGGCTGCTTTGGGAGTGCCCACGGAGCTCTGCAGACAGAAACCAGGAACGTGGAGTGGTGGGTTTTTTTATCCCGGACAGAAGCCTTTGTCAGTACCAGGTAGGCCCTCGGAATTTCAGGGCTGCCTGCCTGCTGGATTTCCACGAATATCAAGATGCTGCCCAGGGACAAGCTGCCACCTGTGCCAACTCGGGCTGATTTGAGGGTGCCCACGGAGCTCTGAAAACTGAGACCAGGAACGTGGGGTGCTGGGTTTTGTTTTCCCGGGCAGAGCCCTTTGTCAGTACCAGGTCGGCCCTTGGCCCTTGGGGGCCGGCGGCCTGCAGGATTTCCACAAATGTCAAGATGCCGCCCAGGGACAAGCTGCCACCTGTGCCAACTTGGGCTGCTTTGAGAGTGCCCACGGAGCTCTGCAAACTGAGATGTGGAACGTGGGGTGGTGGGTCTTGTTTCCCCGGGCAGAAGCCTTTGTCAGTACCAGGAGGGCCCTTGTTCCTCAGGGGCAGGCTGCCGGCTGGATTTCCACGAATATCAAGATGCCGCCCAGGGACAAGCTGCCACCTGTGCCAACTCGGGCTGCTTTGAGAGTGCCCACGGAGCTCTGCCAACTGAGATGTGGAACGTGGGATGGTGGGTTTTGTTTCCCCGGGCAGAAGCCTTTGTCAGTACCAGGAGGGCCCTTGTTCCTCTGGGGCAGGCTGCCGGGTGGATTTCCCCGAATATCAAGATGCCGCCCAGGGACAAGCTGCCACTTGTGCCAACTCGTGCTGCTTTGAGGGTGCCCACGGAGCTCTGCAAACTGAGACCAGGAACGTAGGGTTGTGGGTTTTGTTTTCCCGGGCAGAAGCCTTTGTCAGTACCAGGTAGGCCCTTGTTCCTTAGGGGCAGGCTGGCAGCAGGATTTCCACGAATATCAAGATGCCGCCCAGGGACAAGCTGCCACCTGTGCCAACTCGGGCTGCTTTGAGAGTGCCCATGGAGCTCTGCAAACTGAGACCATGAACCTGGGGTGCAGAGTTTTGTTTCTCTGGGCAGAAGCATTTCAAGTGCCAGGTAGGCCCACGGTCCTTAAGGGCAGGCAGCCTGCTGGATTTCCACGAATATCAAGATGCTGCCCAGGGACAAGCTGCCACCTGTGCCAACTCGGGCTGCTTTGGGAGTGCCCACGGAGCTCTGCAAACAGAAACCAGGAACGTGGAGTGGTGGGTTTTGTTATCCCGGGCAGAAGCCTTTGTCAGTACCAGGTAGGCCCTCGGAATTTCAGGGCTGCCTGCCTGCTGGATTTCCACGAATATCAAGATGCTGCCCAGGGACAAGCTGCCACCTGTGCCAACTCGGGCTGATTTGAGGGTGCCCACGGAGCTCTGTAAACTGAGACCAGGAACGTGGGGTGCTGGGTTTGTTTTCCCGGGCAGAAGCCTTTGTCAGTACCAGGTCGGCCCTTGGCCCTTGGGGGCCGGCTGTCTGCAGGATTTCCACAAATATCAAGATGCCGCCCAGGGACAAGCTGCCACCTGTGCCAACTCGGGCTGCTTTGAGAGTGCCCACGGAGCTCTGCAAACTGAGATGTGGAACGTAGGGTGCTGAGTTTTGTTTTCCCGGGCAGAAGCCTTTGTCAGTACCAGGTCGGCCCTTGGCCCTTGGGGGCCGGCTGCCTGCAGGATTTCCACAAATGTCAAGATGCCGCCCAGGGACAAGCTGCCACCTGTGTAAACTCGGGCTGCTTTGACAGTGCCCACGGAGCTCTGCAAACTGAGATGTGGAACGTGGGGTGGTGGGCCTTGGTTCCCCGGGCAGAAGCCTTTGTCAGTACCAGGAGGGCCCTTGTTCCTCAGGGGCAGGCTGCCGGCTGGATTTCCACGAATATCAAGATGCAGCCCAGGGACAAGCTGCCACCTGTGCCAACTCGGGCTGCTTTGAGAGTGCCCACGGAGCTCTGCCAACTGAGATGTGGAACGTGGGATGGTGGGTTTTGTTTCCCCGGGCAGAAGCCTTTGTCAGTACCAGGAGGGCCCTTGTTCCTCAGGGGCAGGCTGCCGGCTGGATTTCCCCGAATATCAAGATGCTGCCCAGGGACAAGCTGCCACTTGTGCCAACTCGCGCTGCTTTGAGGGTGCCCACGGAGCTCTGCAAACTGAGACCAGGAACGTAGGGTTGTGGGTTTTGTTTTCCCGGGCAGAAGCCTTTGTCAGTACCAGGTAGGCCCTTGTTCCTTAGGGGCAGGCTGGCAGCAGGATTTCCACGAATATCAAGATGCCGCCCAGGGACAAGCTGCCACCTGTGCCAACTCGGGCTGCTTTGAGAGTGCCCATGGAGCTCTGCAAACTGAGACCATGAACCTGGGGTGCTGAGTTTTGTTTCTCTGGGCAGAAGCATTTCAAGTGCCAGGTAGGCCCACGATCCTTAAGGGCAGGCAGCCTGCTGGATTTCCACGAATATCAAGATGCTGCCCAGGGACAAGCTGCCACCTGTGCCAACTCGGGCTGCTTTGGGAGTGCCCACGGAGCTCTGCAAACAGAAACCAGGAACGTGGAGTGGTGGGTTTTGTTATCCCGGACAGAAGCCTTTGTCAGTACCAGGTAGGCCCTCGGAATTTCAGGGCTGCCTGCCTGCTGGATTTCCACGAATATCAAGATGCTGCCCAGGGACAAGCTGCCACTTGTGCCAACTCGCGCTGCTTTGAGAGTGCCCACGGAGCTCTGCAAACTGAGACCAGGAACGTAGGGTTGTGGGTTTTGTTTTCCCGGGCAGAAGCCTTTGTCAGTACCAGGTAGGCCCTTGTTCCTTAGGGGCAGGCTGGCAGCAGGATTTCCACGAATATCAAGATGCCGCCCAGGGACAAGCTGCCACCTGTGCCAACTCGGGCTGCTTTGAGAGTGCCCATGGAGCTCTGCAAACTGAGACCATGAACCTGGGGTGCTGAGTTTTGTTTCTCTGGGCAGAAGCATTTCAAGTGCCAGGTAGGCCCACGGTCCTTAAGGGCAGGCAGCCTGCTGGATTTCCACGAATATCAAGATGCTGCCCAGGGACAAGCTGCCACCTGTGCCAACTCGGGCTGCTTTGGGAGTGCCCATGGAGCTCTGCAAACTGAGACCATGAACCTGGGGTGCTGAGTTTTGTTTCTCTGGGCAGAAGCATTTCAAGTGCCAGGTAGGCCCACGGTCCTTAAGGGCAGGCAGCCTGCTGGATTTCCACGAATATCAAGATGCTGCCCAGGGACAAGCTGCCACCTGTGCCAACTCGGGCTGCTTTGGGAGTGCCCACGGATCTCTGGAGACAGAAACCAGGAACATGGAGTGGTGGGTTTTGTTATCCCGGACAGAAGCCTTTGTCAGTACCAGGTAGGCCCTCGGAATTTCAGGGCTGCCTGCCTGCTGGATTTCCACGAATATCAAGATGCTGCCCAGGGACAAGCTGCCACCTGTGCCAACTCGGGCTGATTTGAGGGTGCCCACGGAGCTCTGAAAACTGAGACCAGGAACGTGGGGTGCTGGGTTTTGTTTTCCCGGGCAGAAGCCTTTGTCAGTACCAGGTCGGCCCTTGGCCCTTGGGGGCCGGCTGTCTGCAGGATTTCCACAAATATCAAGATGCCGCCCAGGGACAAGCTGCCACCTGTGCCAACTCGGGCTGCTTTGAGAGTGCCAACGGAGCTCTGCAAACTGAGATGTGGAACGTGGGGTGCTGGGTTTTGTTTTCCCGGGCAGAAGCCTTTGTCAGTACCAGGTCGGCCCTTGGCCCTTAGGGCCGGCTGCCTGCAGGATTTCCACAAATATCAAGATGCCGCCCAGGGACAAGCTGCCACCTGTGCCAACTCGGGCTGCTTTGAGAGTGCCCACGGAGCTCTGCAAACTGAGATGTGGAACGTGGGGTGGTGGGTCTTGTTTCCCCGGGCAGAAGCCTTTGTCAGTACCAGGAGGGCCCTTGTTCCTCAGGGGCAGGCTGCCGGCTGGATTTCCACGAATATCAAGATGCCGCCCAGGGACAAGCTGCCACTTGTGCCAACTCGCGCTGCTTTGAGGGTGCCCACGGAGCTCTGCAAACTGAGACCAGGAACGTAGGGTTGTGGGTTTTGTTTTCCCGGGCAGAAGCCTTTGTCAGTACCAGGTAGGCCCTTGTTCCTTAGGGGCAGGCTGGCAGCAGCATTTCCACGAATATCAAGATGCCGCCCATGGACAAGCTGCCACCTGTGCCAACTCGGGCTGCTTTGAGAGTGCCCATGGAGCTCTGCAAACTGAGACCATGAACCTGGGGTGCTGAGTTTTGTTTCTCTGGGCAGAAGCATTTCAAGTGCCAGGTAGGCCCACGGTCCTTAAGGGCAGGCAGCCTGCTGGATTTCCACGAATATCAAGATGCTGCCCAGGGACAAGCTGCCACCTGTGCCAACTCGGGCTGCTTTGGGAGTGCCCACGGAGCTCTGCAGACAGAAACCAGGAACGTGGAGTGGTGGGTTTTTTTATCCCGGACAGAAGCCTTTGTCAGTACCAGGTAGGCCCTCGGAATTTCAGGGCTGCCTGCCTGCTGGATTTCCACGAATATCAAGATGCTGCCCAGGGACAAGCTGCCACCTGTGCCAACTCGGGCTGATTTGAGGGTGCCCACGGAGCTCTGAAAACTGAGACCAGGAACGTGGGGTGCTGGGTTTTGTTTTCCCGGGCAGAGCCCTTTGTCAGTACCAGGTCGGCCCTTGGCCCTTGGGGGCCGGCGGCCTGCAGGATTTCCACAAATGTCAAGATGCCGCCCAGGGACAAGCTGCCACCTGTGCCAACTTGGGCTGCTTTGAGAGTGCCCACGGAGCTCTGCAAACTGAGATGTGGAACGTGGGGTGGTGGGTCTTGTTTCCCCGGGCAGAAGCCTTTGTCAGTACCAGGAGGGCCCTTGTTCCTCAGGGGCAGGCTGCCGGCTGGATTTCCACGAATATCAAGATGCCGCCCAGGGACAAGCTGCCACCTGTGCCAACTCGGGCTGCTTTGAGAGTGCCCACGGAGCTCTGCCAACTGAGATGTGGAACGTGGGATGGTGGGTTTTGTTTCCCCGGGCAGAAGCCTTTGTCAGTACCAGGAGGGCCCTTGTTCCTCTGGGGCAGGCTGCAGGCTGCCGGGTGGATTTCCCCGAATATCAAGATGCCGCCCAGGGACAAGCTGCCACTTGTGCCAACTCGTGCTGCTTTGAGGGTGCCCACGGAGCTCTGCAAACTGAGACCAGGAACGTAGGGTTGTGGGTTTTGTTTTCCCGGGCAGAAGCCTTTGTCAGTACCAGGTAGGCCCTTGTTCCTTAGGGGCAGGCTGGCAGCAGGATTTCCACGAATATCAAGATGCCGCCCAGGGACAAGCTGCCACCTGTGCCAACTCGGGCTGCTTTGAGAGTGCCCATGGAGCTCTGCAAACTGAGACCATGAACCTGGGGTGCAGAGTTTTGTTTCTCTGGGCAGAAGCATTTCAAGTGCCAGGTAGGCCCACGGTCCTTAAGGGCAGGCAGCCTGCTGGATTTCCACGAATATCAAGATGCTGCCCAGGGACAAGCTGCCACCTGTGCCAACTCGGGCTGCTTTGGGAGTGCCCACGGAGCTCTGCAAACAGAAACCAGGAACGTGGAGTGGTGGGTTTTGTTATCCCGGGCAGAAGCCTTTGTCAGTACCAGGTAGGCCCTCGGAATTTCAGGGCTGCCTGCCTGCTGGATTTCCACGAATATCAAGATGCTGCCCAGGGACAAGCTGCCACCTGTGCCAACTCGGGCTGATTTGAGGGTGCCCACGGAGCTCTGTAAACTGAGACCAGGAACGTGGGGTGCTGGGTTTGTTTTCCCGGGCAGAAGCCTTTGTCAGTACCAGGTCGGCCCTTGGCCCTTGGGGGCCGGCTGTCTGCAGGATTTCCACAAATATCAAGATGCCGCCCAGGGACAAGCTGCCACCTGTGCCAACTCGGGCTGCTTTGAGAGTGCCCACGGAGCTCTGCAAACTGAGATGTGGAACGTAGGGTGCTGAGTTTTGTTTTCCCGGGCAGAAGCCTTTGTCAGTACCAGGTCGGCCCTTGGCCCTTGGGGGCCGGCTGCCTGCAGGATTTCCACAAATGTCAAGATGCCGCCCAGGGACAAGCTGCCACCTGTGTAAACTCGGGCTGCTTTGACAGTGCCCACGGAGCTCTGCAAACTGAGATGTGGAACGTGGGGTGGTGGGCCTTGGTTCCCCGGGCAGAAGCCTTTGTCAGTACCAGGAGGGCCCTTGTTCCTCAGGGGCAGGCTGCCGGCTGGATTTCCACGAATATCAAGATGCAGCCCAGGGACAAGCTGCCACCTGTGCCAACTCGGGCTGCTTTGAGAGTGCCCACGGAGCTCTGCCAACTGAGATGTGGAACGTGGGATGGTGGGTTTTGTTTCCCCGGGCAGAAGCCTTTGTCAGTACCAGGAGGGCCCTTGTTCCTCAGGGGCAGGCTGCCGGCTGGATTTCCCCGAATATCAAGATGCTGCCCAGGGACAAGCTGCCACTTGTGCCAACTCGCGCTGCTTTGAGGGTGCCCACGGAGCTCTGCAAACTGAGACCAGGAACGTAGGGTTGTGGGTTTTGTTTTCCCGGGCAGAAGCCTTTGTCAGTACCAGGTAGGCCCTTGTTCCTTAGGGGCAGGCTGGCAGCAGGATTTCCACGAATATCAAGATGCCGCCCAGGGACAAGCTGCCACCTGTGCCAACTCGGGCTGCTTTGAGAGTGCCCATGGAGCTCTGCAAACTGAGACCATGAACCTGGGGTGCTGAGTTTTGTTTCTCTGGGCAGAAGCATTTCAAGTGCCAGGTAGGCCCACGATCCTTAAGGGCAGGCAGCCTGCTGGATTTCCACGAATATCAAGATGCTGCCCAGGGACAAGCTGCCACCTGTGCCAACTCGGGCTGCTTTGGGAGTGCCCACGGAGCTCTGCAAACAGAAACCAGGAACGTGGAGTGGTGGGTTTTGTTATCCCGGACAGAAGCCTTTGTCAGTACCAGGTAGGCCCTCGGAATTTCAGGGCTGCCTGCCTGCTGGATTTCCACGAATATCAAGATGCTGCCCAGGGACAAGCTGCCACTTGTGCCAACTCGCGCTGCTTTGAGAGTGCCCACGGAGCTCTGCAAACTGAGACCAGGAACGTAGGGTTGTGGGTTTTGTTTTCCCGGGCAGAAGCCTTTGTCAGTACCAGGTAGGCCCTTGTTCCTTAGGGGCAGGCTGGCAGCAGGATTTCCACGAATATCAAGATGCCGCCCAGGGACAAGCTGCCACCTGTGCCAACTCGGGCTGCTTTGAGAGTGCCCATGGAGCTCTGCAAACTGAGACCAGGAACCTGGGGTGCTGAGTTTTGTTTCTCTGGGCAGAAGCATTTCAAGTGCCAGGTAGGCCCACGGTCCTTAAGGGCAGGCAGCCTGCTGGATTTCCACGAATATCAAGATGCTGCCCAGGGACAAGCTGCCACCTGTGCCAACTCGGGCTGCTTTGGGAGTGCCCACGGAGCTCTGCAAACAGAAACCAGGAACGTGGAGTGGTGGGTTTTGTTATCCCGGACAGAAGCCTTTGTCAGTACCAGGTAGGCCCTCGGAATTTCAGGGCTGCCTGCCTGCTGGATTTCCACGAATATCAAGATGCTGCCCAGGGACAAGCTGCCACCTGTGCCAACTCGGGCTGATTTGAGGGTGCCCACGGAGCTCTGAAAACTGAGACCAGGAACGTGGGGTGCTGGGTTTTGTTTTCCCGGGCAGAAGCCTTCCTCAGTACCAGGTCGGCCCTTGGCCCTTGGGGGCCAGCTGCCTGCAGGATTTCCACAAATGTCAAGATGCCGCCCAGGGACAAGCTGCCACCTGTGCCAGCTCGGGCTGCTTTGACAGTGCCCACGGAGCTCTGCAAACTGAGATGTGGAACGTGGGGTGGTGGGCCTTGGTTCCCCGGGCAGAAGCCTTTGTCAGTACCAGGAGGGCCCTTGTTCCTCAGGGGCAGGCTGCCGGCTGGATTTCCACGAATATCAAGATGCAGCCCAGGGACAAGCTGCCACCTGTGCCAACTCGGGCTGCTTTGAGAGTGCCCACGGAGCTCTGCCAACTGAGATGTGGAACGTGGGATGGTGGGTTTTGTTTCCCCGGGCAGAAGCCTTTGTCAGTACCAGGAGGGCCCTTGTTCCTCAGGGGCAGGCTGCCGGCTGGATTTCCCCGAATATCAAGATGCTGCCCAGGGACAAGCTGCCACTTGTGCCAACTCGCGCTGCTTTGAGGGTGCCCACGGAGCTCTGCAAACTGAGACCAGGAACGTAGGGTTGTGGGTTTTGTTTTCCCGGGCAGAAGCCTTTGTCAGTACCAGGTAGGCCCTTGTTCCTTAGGGGCAGGCTGGCAGCAGGATTTCCACGAATATCAAGATGCCGCCCAGGGACAAGCTGCCACCTGTGCCAACTCGGGCTGCTTTGAGAGTGCCCATGGAGCTCTGCAAACTGAGACCATGAACCTGGGGTGCTGAGTTTTGTTTCTCTGGGCAGAAGCATTTCAAGTGCCAGGTAGGCCCACGATCCTTAAGGGCAGGCAGCCTGCTGGATTTCCACGAATATCAAGATGCTGCCCAGGGACAAGCTGCCACCTGTGCCAACTCGGGCTGCTTTGGGAGTGCCCACGGAGCTCTGCAAACAGAAACCAGGAACGTGGAGTGGTGGGTTTTGTTATCCCGGACAGAAGCCTTTGTCAGTACCAGGTAGGCCCTCGGAATTTCAGGGCTGCCTGCCTGCTGGATTTCCACGAATATCAAGATGCTGCCCAGGGACAAGCTGCCACCTGTGCCAACTCGGGCTGATTTGAGGGTGCCCACGGAGCTCTGAAAACTGAGACCAGGAACGTGGGGTGCTGGGTTTTGTTTTCCCGGGCAGAAGCCTTCCTCAGTACCAGGTCGGCCCTTGGCCCTTGGGGGCCGGCTGTCTGCAGGATTTCCACAAATATCAAGATGCCGCCCAGGGACAAGCTGCCACCTGTGCCAACTCGGGCTGCTTTGAGAGTGCCCACGGAGCTCTGCAAACTGAGATGTGGAACGTGGGGTGCTGGGTTTTGTTTTCCCGGGCAGAAGCCTTTGTCAGTACCAGGTCGGCCCTTGGCCCTTGGGGGCCGGCTGCCTGCAGGATTTCCACAAATGTCAAGATGCCGCCCAGGGACAAGCTGCCACCTGTGCCAACTTGGGCTGCTTTGACAGTGCCCACGGAGCTCTGCAAACTGAGATGTGGAACGTGGGGTGGTGGGTTTTGTTATCCCGGGCAGAAGCCTTTGTCAGTACCAGGTAGGCCCTTGTTCCTCAGGCGCAGGCTGCCGGCTGGATTTCCACGAATATCAAGATGCAGCCCAGGGACAAGCTGCCACCTGTGCCAACTCGGGCTGCTTTGAGAGTGCCCACGGAGCTCTGCCAACTGAGATGTGGAACGTGGGATGGTGGGTTTTGTTATCCCGGACAGAAGCCTTTGTCAGTACCAGGAGGGCCCTTGTTCCTCAGGAGCAGACTGCCGGGTGGATTTCCACGAATATCAAGATGCTGCCCAGGGACAAGCTGCCACTTGGGCCAACTCGCGCTGCTTTGAGGGTGCCCACGGAGCTCTGCAAACTGAGACCAGGAACGTAGGGTTGTGGGTTTTGTTTTCCCGGGCAGAAGCCTTTGTCAGTACCAGGTAGGCCCTTGTTCCTTAGGGGCAGGCTGGCAGCAGGATTTCCACGAATATCAAGATGCCGCCCAGGGACAAGCTGCCACCTGTGCCAACTCGGGCTGCTTTGAGAGTGCCCATGGAGCTCTGCAAACTGAGACCATGAACCTGGGGTGCTGAGTTTTGTTTCTCTGGGCAGAAGCATTTCAAGTGCCAGGTAGGCCCACGGTCCTTAAGGGCCGGCTGCCTTCTGGATTTCCACGAATATCAAGATGCTGCCGAGGGACAAGCTGCCACCTGTGCCAACTCGGGCTGCTTTGGGAGTGCCCACGGAGCTCTGCAAACAGAAACCAGGAACGTGGAGTGGTGGGTTTTGTTATCCCGGACAGAAGCCTTTGTCAGTACCAGGTAGGCCCTCGGAATTTCAGGGCTGCCTGCCTGCTGGATTTCCACGAATATCAAGATGCTGCCCAGGGACAAGCTGCCACCTGTGCCAACTCGGGCTGATTTGAGGGTGCCCACGGAGCTCTGAAAACTGAGACCAGGAACGTGGGGTGCTGGGTTTTGTTTTCCCGGGCAGAAGCCTTTGTCAGTACCAGGTCGGCCCTTGGCCCTTGGGGGCCGGCTGTCTGCAGGATTTCCACAAATATCAAGATGCCGCCCAGGGACAAGCTGCCACCTGTGCCAACTCGGGCTGCTTTGAGAGTGCCCACGGAGCTCTGCAAACTGAGATGTGGAACGTGGGGTGCTGGCTTTTGTTTTCCCGGGCAGAAGCCTTTGTCAGTACCAGGTTGGCCCTTGGCCCTTGGGGGCCGGCTGCCTGCAGGATTTCCACAAATGTCAAGATGCCGCCCAGGGACAAGCTGCCACCTGTGCCAACTTGGGCTGCTTTGACAGTGCCCACGGAGCTCTGCAAACTGAGATGTGGAACGTGGGGTGGTGGGTCTTGTTTCCCCGGGCAGAAGCCTTTGTCAGTACCAGGTAGGCCCTTGTTCCTCAGGGGCAGGCTGCCGGCTGGATTTCCACGAATATCAAGATGCAGCCCAGGGACAAGCTGCCACCTGTGCCAACTCGGGCTGCTTTGACAGTGCCCATGGAGCTCTGCAAACTGAGACCATGTACCTGGGGTGCTGAGTTTTGTTTCTCTGGGCAGAAGCATTTCAAGTGCCAGGTAGGCCCACGGTCCTTAAGGGCAGGCAGCCTGCTGGATTTCCACGAATATCAAGATGCTGCCCAGGGACAAGCTGCCACCTGTGCCAACTCGGGCTGCTTTGGGAGTGCCCACGGAGCTCTGCAAACAGAAACCAGGAACGTGGAGTGGTGGGTTTTGTTATCCCGGACAGAAGCCTTTGTCAGTACCAGGTCGGCCCTTGGCCCTAGGGGGCCGGCTGCCAGCAGGATTTCCACGAATATCAAGATGCTGCCCAGGGACAAGCTGCCACCTGTGCCAACTCGAGCTGCTTTGAGAGTGCCCACGGAGCTCTGCAAACTGAGATGTGGAACGTGGGGTGCTGGGTTTTGTTTTCCCGGGCAGAAGCCTTTGTCAGTACCAGGTTGGCCATTGCCCCTTGGGGGCCGGCTGGCTGCAGGATTTCCACAAATATCAAGATGCCGCCCAGGGACAAGCTGCCACCTGTGCCAACTCGGGCTGCTTTGAGAGTGCCCATGGAGCTCTGCAAACTGAGACCATGAACCTGGGGTGCTGAGTTTTGTTTCTCCGGGCAGAAGCATTTGAAATGCCAGGAAGGCCCTCGGTCCTTAATGGCAGGCAGCCTGCTGGATTTCCACGAATATCAAGATGCTGCCCTGGGACAAGCTGCCACCTGTGCCAACTCGGGCTGCTTTTAGAGTGCCCATGGTGCTCTGCAAACTGAGACCAGAAACGTCGGGTGCTGTGTTGTGTTTTCCCGGGCAGAAGCCTTTGTCAGTACCAGGTCGGCCCTTGGGCCTTGGGGGCCAGCTGCCTGCAGGATTTCCACGAATATCAAGATGCTGCCCAGGGACAAGCTGCCACTTGTGCCAACTCGGGCTGCTTTGAGAGTGCCCACGGAGCTCTTCAAACTGAGAGAAAGTATGTGGAGTTATGGGTTTTGTTTTCCAGGGCAGAAGCCTTTCTCAGTACCAAGAAGGCCCTCAGCCCTTAGAGGCAGTCTGCCTGCTGGATTTCCACAAATATCAAGATGCTGCCCAGGGACAAGCTGCCACTTGTGCCAACTCGCGCTGCTTTGAGGGTGCCCACGGAGCTCTGCAAACTGAGATGTGGAACGTGGGATGGTGGGTATTGTTTCCCCGGGCAGAAGCCTTTGTCAGTACCAGGAGGGCCCTTGTTCCTCAGGGGCAGGCTGCCGGCTGGATTTCCCCGAATATCAAGATGCTGCCCAGGGACCAGCTGCCACTTGTGCCAACTCGCGCTGCTTTGAGGGTGCCCACGGAGCTCTGCAAACTGAGACCAGGAACGTAGGGTTGTGGGTTTTGTTTTCCCGGGCAGAAGCCTTTGTCAGTACCAGGTAGGCCCTTGTTCCTTAGGGGCAGGCTGGCAGCAGGATTTCCACGAATATCAAGATGCCGCCCAGGGACAAGCTGCCACCTGTGCCAACTCGGGCTGCTTTGAGAGTGCCCATGGAGCTCTGCAAATTGAGACCGTGAACCTGGGGTGCTGAGTTTTGTTTCTCTGGGCAGAAGCATTTCAAGTGCCAGGTAGGCCCTCGGTCCTTAAGGGCAGGCAGCCTGCTGGATTTCCACGAATATCAAGATGCTGCCCAGGGACAAGCTGCCACCTGTGCCAACTCGGGCTGCTTTGAGGGTGCCCACGGAGCTCTGCAAACTGAGACCAGGACCATGGGTTGCTGGGTTTTGTTTTCCCGGGCAGAAGCCTTTGTCAGTACCAGGTCGGCCCTTGGCCCTAGGGGTCCGGCTGCCTGCAGGATTTCCACAAATATCAAGATGACCGCCCAGGGACAAGCTGCCACCTGTGCCAACTCGGGCTGCTTTGAGAGTGCCCACGGAGCTCTGCAAACTGAGATGTGGAACGTGGGGTGCTGGGTTTTGTTTTCCCGGGCAGAAGCCTTTGTCAGTACCAGGTTGGCCCTTGGCCCTTGGGGGCCGGCTGTCTGCAGGATTTCCACAAATATCAAGATGCCGCCCAGGGACAAGCTGCCACCTGTGCCAACTCGGGCTGCTTTGAGAGTGCCCATGGAGCTCTGCAAACTTAGACCATGAACCTGGGGTGCTGAGTTTTGTTTCTCCGGGCAGAAGCATTTGAAGTGCCAGGTAGGCCCTTGGTCCTTAAGGGCAGGCAGCCTGCTGGATTTCCACTAATATCAAGATGCTGCCCTGGGACAAGCTGCCACCTGTTCCAACTCGGGCTGCTTTGAGGGTGCCCATGGTGCTCTGCAAACTGAGTCCAGAAACGTGGGGTGCTGTGTTTTGTTTTCCCGGGCAGAAGCCTTTGTCAGTACCAGGTCGGCCCTTGGGCCTCGGGGGCCAGCTGCCTGCAGGATTTCCACGAATATCAAGATGCTGCCCAGGGACAAGCTGCCACTTGTGCCAACTCGGGCTGCTTTGAGAGTGCCCACGGAGCTCTTCAAACTGAGAGAAAGTATGTGGGGTTATGGGTTTTGTTTTCCCGGGCAGAAGCCTTTGTCAGTACCAAGAAGACCCTCAGCCCTTAGAGGCAGTCTGCCTGCTGGATTTCCACGAATATCAAGATGCTGCCCAGGGACAAGCTGCCACTTGGGCCATCTCGCGCTGCTTTGAGGGTGCCCACGGAGCTCTGCAAACTGAGACCAGGAACGTAGGGTTGTGGGTTTTGTTTTCCCGGGCAGAAGCCTTTGTCAGTACCAGGTAGGCCCTTGTTCCTTAGGGGCCGGCTGCCGGCTGAATTTCCACGAATATCAAGATGCTGCCCAGGCACAAGCTGCCACCTGTGCCAACTCGCGCTGCTTTGAGAGTGCCCACGGAGCTCTACAAACTGAGACCAGGAACGTAGGGTTGTTGGTTTTTTTTCCCCGGGCAGAAGCCATTGTAAGTACCAGGTAGGCCCTTGTTCCTTAGGGGCAGGCTGGCCGCAAGATTTCCACGAATATCAAGATGCTGCCCAGGAACAAGCTGCCACCTGTGCCAACTCGGGCTGCTTTGAGAGTGCCCACGGAGGTCTGCAAACTGTGACCAGGACTGTGGGGTGCTGAGTTATGTTTTCCCGGGCAGAAGTATTTGTCAGTACTAGGTAGGCCCTCGGTCTTTCGGGGCCCTCTGCCTGCTGAATTTCCACGAATATCAAGATGCTGCCCAGGGACAAGCTGCCACCTGGGCCGACTCGGGCTGCTTTGAGAGTGCCCACGGAGCTCTGCAAACTGAGACCAGGAACGTGGGGTGCTGGGTTTTGTTTTCCCGGGCAGAAGCCTTTGTCAGTACCAGATAGGCCCTTAGCCCTTGGGGGCCGGCTGCCTGCAGTATTTCCACAAATATCAAGATGCCGCCCAGGGACAAGCTGCCACCTGTGCCAACTCGCGCTGCTTTGAGAGTGCCCACGGAGCTCTGCAAACTGAGACCAGGAACGTAGGGTTGTGGGTTTTGTTTTCCCGGGCAGAAGCCTTTGTCAGTACAAGATGCTGCCCAGGGACAGGTACTCGCCCTTGTTCCGTGGGGTGCTGGGTTTTGTTTTAGGGGCAGGCTGGCCGCAAGATTTCCACGAATATCAAGATGCTGCCCAGGGACAAGCTGCCACCTGTGCCAACTCGGGCTGCTTTGAGAGTGCCCATGGAGCTCTGCAAACTGAGACCAGAAACTTGGGGTGCTGGGTTTTGTTTTCCCGGGCAGAAGCCTTTGTCAGTACCAGGTCGGCCCTTGGCCCTTGGGGGCCAGCTGCCTGGAGGATTTCCACAAATATCAAGATGCCGCCCAGGGACAAGCTGCCACCTGTGCCAACTCGCGCTGCTTTGAGAGTGCCCATGGAGCTCTGCAAACAGAAACCAGGAACGTGGAGGGGGAGGTTTTGTTATCCCGGACAGAAGCCTTTGTCAGTACCAGGTAGGCCCTCGGAATTTCAGGGCTGCCTGCCTGCTGGATTTCCACGAATATCAAGATGCTGCCCAGGGACAAGCTGCCACCTGTGCCAACTCGGGCTGCTTTGAGAGTGCCCACGGAGCTCTGCAAACTGAGACCAGGAACGTGGGATGCTGGGTTTTGTTTTCCCGGGCAGAAGCCTTTGTCAGTACCAGGAGGGCCCTTGTTCCTCAGGGGCAGGCTGCCTGCTGGATTTCCACGAATATCAAGATGCTGCCCAGGGACAAGCTGCCACCTGTGCCAACTCGCGCTGCTTTGAGGGTGCCCACGGAGCTCTGCAAACTGAGACCAGGAACGTAGGGTTGTGGGTTTTGTTTTCCCGGGCAGAAGCCTTTGTCAGTACCAGGTAGGCCCTTGTTCCTTAGGGGCAGGCTGGCAGCAGGATTTCCACGAATATCAAGATGCTGCCCAGGGACAAGCTGCCACCTGTGCCAACTCGGGCTGCTTTGAGAGTGCCCATGGAGCTCTGCAAACTGAGACCATGAACCTGGGGTGCTGAGTTTTGTTTCTCCGGGCAGAAGCATTTGAAGTGCCAGATAGGCCCCAGGTCCTTAAGGGCAGTCTGCCTGCTGGATTTCCACGAATATCAAGATGCTGCCCAGGGACAAGCTGCCACCTGTGCCAACTCGGGCTGCTTTGAGAGTGCCCACGGAGCTCTGCAAACTGAGACCAGGAACGTGGGGTGCTGGGTTTTGTTTTCCCGGGCAGAAGCCTTTGTCAGTACCAGGTTGGCCCTTGGCCCTTGGGGGCCGGCTGGCTGCAGGATTTCCACAAATATCAAGATGCCGCCCAGGGACAAGCTGCCACCTGTGCCAACTCGGGCTGCTTTGAGAG